>NC_057745.1:30823557-30828890 GCF_004010195.1 Chiloscyllium plagiosum
GGAAGGGGCTGTGGGTCCGGTGTGGGAAATGGGGTGTGGGTCTGGTGTGGGAAATGGGGTGTGGGTCCGGTGTGGGGAAGGGGCGGTGTGCCCGGTGTGGGGAAGGGGGTGTGGGCCCGGTGTGGGGAATGGTGTGTGGGCGGTGTGGGGAAGGGGCTGTGGGTTTAGGCTCGGTGTGGTTTGCACGAGGGTGAAGTGTCAGTCCCCCAGCATCTGTGCTGTTGAGAACAGGAAGCCTGAGGTTTCCTGGACAGCCGGGAGTCTGGTGGAGTGCACTTAAGAAAGACTGTTGAACTTTCATCTTTATTCCTTTATTTTTCCACTTAACATCAGGAAAGAATGTAATATTAGCTTTTCACATTACTTTATGTTTCTACTTATACCAAGAATGGAAATGCTTTACTTCAAACTTTGTTTATCTTTATTAATACCTGTACCTACATTTTGTATCTGGATACCTTTGTACTGAAGATGGTGTTGCCTGCCGCCACATTGTACACCTTTCACTGTACTCCTGTACTTGAGTATACCTGTGACAATAAACCTTAAATCAAAATGCAGTGGGGAATGTCATAAACTCCCAGGCAAATGTACATCAGTCACAGTGAGTCAATCCCAATCTATTACAGCTCAATGCAGGAAAGGCAGTCTGTGAACAGGACACATGGAAAAAGCATGTTTTGTCTCGAGATGTCTTCAGTGAAGGTTTCGGGTTATAAATGGGTTATCCAGTTACAGGCCTACCCCTAATCATGCTAGATCAAACCTGAGTCTGAACGCTGAAGAATGAGCTGCAATTTATTCAGCAGATTTTGTGCTGTCTCTGTATCAGTTAGATTGAGAGGTACAACTGGTTTGCTCAGAATAATAAATTGTGGAATTGCCCAGATACTTTGCTCCATCTTTAACTCAGTTTCTAAACATTCCTTTAGACTTGTGTCAGAATACTGGGAAGGCAGGAGAAAGAGATTTTACTGAAGTCATTTTATTTTAGACATTAATTCCAGCCTGGGGAATTCCAGTCTTATGTGCAATGTTAATTTAGTCTCACCCTCAACTGAGTTCTCAGTTGCTGTTTCCTTTCCCAGAACGTGATCAATATTTTTAATATCGGGATCTTAGTGAAAATGTGGGTTGGATGAAATGCCAGTGGTGAATTCACTCAACCCAAGTTCCAAAACTTACCTTTTACTGCAATAGATGTGATCACCTTAAGGCAGCTCAGTTTAGCCACTTGAGACGGGACAGATCAAAATTCGAAGGCATCACAGCGATTACAGTATGGAGACAAATCCAACAAAAAAAAACAAGTGAGAGAACTAGAGTTGAAAATGTGAGTTTACTCCTCACCCACTTAATTGGGGAGGATTTATTGGTGAATCGGGGGCTGGGTTAATCAGAAGGATTAAAGGCAGGTCTCTCCACCTTGGAGGCTCCCTGCCTCCATTCCTGATGAAGGGCATTTGCCCGAAACATTGATTTTCCTGCTCCTCGGATGCTACCTGACCTGCCGTGCTTTTCCAGCACCACTCTAATCATGGTGGATTCTTTGCCTCTTTTCTGATTAAATCAATGGCATGAAGTCTTGTGATTGGTTCTCCTGCCTGGCCTTGAATTCAGGCCCCCAAAGTGAGTAATTAATTGTCATTTAAAAGCCTCAAGCCACCATTGCTGGTATTAACCCAAGTGGTTACACACTTGTTGTTTTTCACTATGTCTGACACCTGCACACACGACATAGGTGCAGGGGAAAAATAAGCACTATTGTTGTCAGGCAGTAGTGTGACGTAAAAAGAAAAAAGAATAAAAAAAAAGAAAAGAAAAGAAAGGAAAAAACATTAACCTAAGTGATGGGGTCTCACCTGTCTGGGTTCACTATAGGCTCCCAAGTGGGAGATGCCTAATTTAAAGGTAGCCCAGTACTCTGGTCGAGGGACCCAACATCAGGAATTAGAATTAGATTTCATTGTCCTGTTACCTCAGGTGCACAAGTATAAGAGAACATCGAAAAGTGTACAAAGTCGCCATTCTACAGTGAATTAAGTTACAAAATACAAAACCAAATTTTAAAAAAGGGACAAGCAAAGAAATACAAAGAAACAGCCAAAAGAAAAAGAAAAAAAAAATCCAGATCTTAAAGGCCTTATCTAAAAGATAGGTTTTGATGGGCCTGGGCCTGGGCCTGGCCTGGAGTTTTTGGTCAGCCTCCTCCTGGGGCAGGCTTCACTGATTGCCTTTATTCCCGCCACTGCCGCACATGCTCAGTAGGCTCTTGTCCGGCTGAGAAAGGGTCTTACAGAGAAAACAAAAGGAGCAGCAGGAAAAAAGAAAGCCGACAGAAGGGGGCCGAGCGCCGGCCCAGGAGGGGCCTGAACACAGTGCTGAGACTTAACCACCATCTTGGAAGGCCGGGGGACACACTGATAGCCATTCTGCCTCCAGGCCTTTCCTCTCTTGCTGCTGATACCCCTCCTCTGGAGGCTCAGCTTCCTCTGTGCATGGTCCAAGGCTGGCTCCAGGCCTGAGGTGGGTGCAGTACTGGCAGCTGCCACCACCTCCTCAGTAACACTGCTGCTGGCCTTGATCCTGGCAAAAGTCTAATCCTGCCCAGGTCAGTGACTGATTGACACTTCATTCAGGGGACTGTTACAAAAAAGGCCAACACACAAGGAGCCATCACCTTAAGCACACTGCCATACTGATGAGATCACCGCTAATGCTGTTTCCATCCCAAACACACAAAACCCAATGGTTTTATCTGGGCAGTTATGACCCTTTTCGCTGCATCTCAGACCTCAGTCTCAGATTTGTGTTTAACAATTGACACAGTGTTCGTTATGACAGCATTCACTGTATGGTTTCCCCAGAGAGTAATCCTAAACATATGCTGACTTATTAGTGATTCCACATCCATTTGTAAGAAAGTCATAGCCACAGTGGATTCCCATTGGTTCTCTGAGTCTGTTTTTTAAAAAACAGGTTTAAAGCTGGTCTTTCTCCTTTGCAACCTTCATCCCTTCACAGCCTTCTGCCATAACCATACTCCCCAAAACTTGAAGGCTCCCTCCTCACTCTACCTGAACCAAAAAAAAACAGACTTCTCTGATCCTGGAGTCTGGCAACTCACCATCACGCCCACTAACAATATCCTCCAATCCCAGGCTGTCTCTCGCTCTCACCTTTGCTGCTGGTTGGTTCATGAATGAGCCTCTCAGCAACAGATAAGGGAGAGGGAGAACGTGTGATTGGAGGAACAGTTCCACAGAGTGCCTGATTGTTTCATATATAGCAGGAGTGGGGGGGCAGGGTATAGTTTCTCCTATTGGTCTGCCTTGTGGCTGAATTTTCCCTGGTGTTCTGGGGGCAGGGCAATGGGCCTCTTGAGGTAAAATTGGCACCTACCAGTCCTGTGCTCCCCTGGTATTGATCTTGAGCAGGTAGTGATTTAAGAGGTTAGTTAGAATTTAAGAAAGAAAATAGTTGTGCAGCAAAAACTGACAGCAAAGTTATGATGGGAAGTAAACTGCGCATGCAAGAAATGTATTGTGCAGGGAAGTCATTTTGAACATTGGTTCTCAGATGGCATTACTGGGAGTCATTCTGGATTAGTGGTGCTGGAAGAGCACAGCAGTTCAGGCAGCATCCAAGGAGCTGCTCTTCCAGCACCACTGATCCAGAATCTGGTTTCCAGCATCTGCAGTCATTGTTTTTACCGCCGTTACTGGGAGTGAGTTTAACGAAATGCTGTTTTGTATCTAAGAGGCTACTGGAGCAATGCAGAGTATATTGAAGCTGCAGTCCGGGCAGGAGTTAACAGCAAGTGTGTACAAGTGTTTAATATATTAATGATGGATTCATAACTTCGCGTCTATATTTCAGTTTCATCCCTTACAAGTCAAGGAATCACAGAGACAAGATATACAAGAAATGTGAACAGCATTGTGTATCTATGTGCAGGCACGTTCCTTTCAGGGCCTGAAATGCTGATAGCTGTGTTACATTGTGCTGTAGGGAACTCTGATATAAAGCTTCACTTTGAATACCTCCTGTTGTTCTGTATGATCCATCAGGAATGTCAGCCTGATTGACCCCATGCTATCCCGTTGTCAGAGTGGGATTTGTAATGGAGATAATTGCTCTGCGTCCGGTTTCAGTGTTCATGTTGGGAGAGTTAACATGATAATAAAACACAAAGGGGACTCACAATGTCTAAGAGACAGTGTTCAGCAGCATTGAGGTTAATCTTACACCGCGTAACTCACAGAGTGGGCTGGATTCTCCCGAAATCGGAGGAAGGGGTCCTATAGTTTTGGTATTCCGTAAGGAGTACCTTTGAAGAGGAGAAACCTAGAGTTTAATAATTCTCTCCTCTTTCTCTTTTCTCTTCTCAGGCCAAGTGGCACATGGAATAGACTCAGCACATGTGGTAGGCAAAACACACGGGATAAAGCACGTGCTTACTTTTGTTTCCATTGCTACATTTTCCAGGAACAACTCATCAGCTTGTGGCCAGACACTGGAGTTTGAGTGACCCCACTCTGCCTCAGGCCTGGCCAACCAGGACACCCTCTCACTCTGACCATCTTCTACCGTTGTATCTGAAGATCCACAGGTTGGTTGACAAGCTGGTGGAAAGTTGAAACTTTATTACTGGAACAGCACAGCAGGTCAGGCAGCATCCAGGGAACAGGAGATTCGACGTTTCGGGCACAGGCCCTTCTTCAGGAATGAGCAGAGAGTGTTCAGCAGGAGAAGATAAAAGGTAGGGAGGAGGGACTTGGAGGAGGGGCGTTGGAAATGTGATAGGTGGAAAGAGGTCAAGGTGAGGGTGATAGGTCGGAGTAGGATGGAGGCGGAGAGGTCAAGAAGACGACTGCATGGATTTGTAACCGGGTTTTCCAAGCTGCTTGGAAAACCCGGTTACAAATCCATGGTGTGAAGTGTTAAGGGTGGGACAAGGGAGTACGACAAGGCCCAAGACTCCAGGCCTACTATGCCCAAGTCAGAAGGTGGGGTTGCTGTGCTTGTGTCAAGGCTGGGGGCCCAGGCCAGAGAAATCTGGCTGCGCTTAGAGTAGAATCTTTAGCTCAGAGTTAGGTCAAATAGATCTGGAGACCCAGAAAGTGCAGACACTTTCCCAGTTTTGCAATGTTTACTGAGTGTAATGCAGCATGTTGCTGTGCTCTGGAATGCGCTGTCTGAAATAGATACAATAGTACCTTTCCCAAAGAAATTGGACAAATAATTGAAGGGAAAAGTTTTACGGAGGGGGGGGGAGCGACAAGAAAATGTAGGGAGTGGGACAAACTGGATTAGCTCTTTCCAACAGTTGG
>NC_057745.1:30829390-30861004 GCF_004010195.1 Chiloscyllium plagiosum
GCTCTGTTATCTGACACTGACAAATTAACTTGACTCCCTTCATCTGCTACATTCTGTCATCAGATATGTTACCGTTAGATGATTATTTTCAGATGTTTCTGTCTGATCTATACAATGGTTATATTTATGACTGAAAGCGTGGCCCATCAGAGAAGGTTGTGGGATGTGAGTAAGCTTTCAATAGATTCCTCAACAGCCTGTGGTTACATGAAATATACAATGGGAATTTATCTAAAAGAGAAAATCCGACTGACATTTATCCATGACATAAAAGGTGAATTGTGACTGTATTCAAATTCATCTCATGAATAAACATTGATGTACTTCCATCGAGTTTAACGTACCTTGTAAAAGGTTTGCCAGTTGATATCCCCTGTTGTGTTTTAATGAACTGGGGCTCTCTATGTTTTGATATTTTCTGTCAAATGATAGTTTATTAACTTGAATGTGGCTGGTTCATGGATTAACCATGCTTGGTGTTAACAACAGCCCCCATGTCGTTAAGTCTCCATGTCAGAATATTTTGATGGATGTTTATTTCCAGTCATCCCCTTTTATTCAGGTATCTCACTTCACAATCATTTATTCAGACAGGGAGACAGACAGTCTCCCTGCTAATCTCTCCTGTTCCCTGCCTCTGTAGGAGAGCTCCTTGTCCGTATTTTAAATTAGTTTTCAAGATGTTGGCGACATTGTCAAGTTTGTCATTTATCACCCATTCTGACGGTGCTTGAGGAGGTTGTGGTGAGAGTCTCCTTCTGCTGCTGAGACAGTCCATTTGAAAGAGCTTTTACAGTATTGTTCAACTGGGACTAGTCACAACGCAGGGATGGGGATATACGTCTAAGCCCAAACTTAGAGCTGGCAGTGTTCACATAGACCTGTTTCCCTTCCAATTCGGGGGTGTTGCTGAAGCACTGTCAGTTGTTGAAGTGCATTCACCTCAACATATACACTGCTGCCACGTTAGACATGTGTGTGTGGCTTCTTAATGCTTGAGACACACGGAGAATCTTACTAAATAGCCAAGCATCCTGTATATTAATATTAACCTCCCAATGTGTCAATATCAATATCCCTGTGTGTTAGTAACAATATCATAGTTTGTTTGTAAAAAACCTTGCCTGTCAGTAACAACCTCCCTGTGTGTTAGGAGCACCCTTCGTGTTTATTAATATCAACCTCCCTGTGTATTAGTAACAACCTCCCTGTGTATTAGTAACAACCTCTCTGTGTACTAGTAACAGCATCCCTGTGTATTAGTAACAACCTCCCTGTGTACTAGTAACAGCATCCCTGTGTATTAGTAACAACCTCCCTGTGTATTAGTAACAACATCCCTGGATGCCATTAATAACTTCCCTGTATGTTAGTGATAACATCCTGTACGTTAATATCAACCCCCTGGTATGTTTGTAACAGCAGGTAGGAACAAATAGACTCTTCCAAATGAATTTGTCAGGGACTTAGATTAAAAATGGAAAGAGATAAGGAGAAACTCAGCTGATCAGGCAGCATCCATGGAGAAAACAGAGTTCACATTTCACTCGAAAATGGCACTTTTTCAGAACTGCTGTTCGCTTTGTCTCTCCAGCACGTCCAGTTGCTATTTCAGATTTACAGTGTCAGTAGGATTTTTG
Organism: Chiloscyllium plagiosum; assembly: GCF_004010195.1. NCBI lineage: Eukaryota > Metazoa > Chordata > Chondrichthyes > Orectolobiformes > Hemiscylliidae > Chiloscyllium > Chiloscyllium plagiosum. The sequence continues at coordinate 30,831,031 of NC_057745.1, forward strand.
CTTTTCTGCCGAATGTTTTTGTCATTATGTATATTTACGACTGTGATTTTAAATTGTCTTGGCTCTTGACCTTAAAAGAAGGGGTATGCCACCCAGTATTAATGAGAAGCTTGGTAACAGTTGTTGAAATGAATGTTGCCAGTGACAGTAATTTGATAAATAAAATCAGTCTTGCAGAGCGGCAGTGAAGTGTAGAGCTCAAGAGGTCAAAAATGACTCATATCATTTGAAAATAATATGCTTTTGACTTTGACCAACTTGTTAAATAATTAAATCATGTTAACTTATGAAAAATCAAGAATGAGAAATGTCATTTCACCTGATAGAGTTAAGCTCACTGGTATTGCGGTCCAACTGCATTTTCAACACTTCTAAATAAAAACCGAAAGAACTGTGGGGGCTGGAAATCAGAAATAAAACCAGAAATTGCTGGAAAAGCAATAACAACCTCCCCTGTAACAATGTTAGTAACAACAGAGCTCAGAGGAAGGGTCACCAGACCCAAAATATTAACTCTGACTTCTCTTCACAGATGCTGCCAGACTTGCTGCGTTTTTCCAGAGATTTCTGTTTTTGTTTTCAATACTTTTGTAATCTCACCTGCTTCACTTTGATCAACTTGACCTTAAATATAGAGATTTTCATTCCTAATGTCTGTTTTAACATTTCACCAAGTTACGCTGTTTGGGCTTCAGACCTGAATCACTGAAGCCGAAACCAAGCCTTCCCTCAGTGCGGGTTTGGCATCCCAAGGGGGGTCACCAGCTGAAGATTTGGGTTCATGAGTTCCAGGGTAACAATGGCCAATTTCCAGCCCCCCCCCCACCCTTGCTCTGATTGATCATCCCTTCCTGCTTTCACAGCTCACTGGGGGGGTTGCAAAAGGTTGCAAATTGGGTCATGCTGGGAAAAGGTTTGTGAAGAACTGGCTTAACTTCTCACACATGCACCACCACACTCTGCACTCACTACACGTACACAAACACACAATTTCTCACACTCACAACCCCCACCCCAGACAGACACACACACACACAGACAGACAAAGACCCACATGCACGCATATACATATATTTTGTGGGGTGAATTTGTAACTGCAGAGTTACATTGTACTTTGCTCAAAAACTGCATACATTCAGGTAAAACTCTCTTATCTCACTTTTTAGATTAGAATCAATCCAAACATCATGGCATAGACAGAGAACACAGGGGGCCAACACCTTCAACATATTGTCTAGCTATCATCATTGTTAACAGCTAACCCGAGAATGCAACTTTTAAAAAAAGGGTTTTGTGATTTACACATGAAAGAAGTACTATCTTCCTGTTTTCAGAGTCGAACTTTCATGAGGAGAGGGCACGTTTTGACCCAGAGGTTAAAACAACTCTTTGCCAACTCCATCCTTTCATAGACTTGGGCCGCTAGTTTGATTTGTTGATCTCTGAACTTGAGCGATGATCTCTCAAGTACTGCATTAAGATTGTAACGCTGTAGGATTTACTCTTTGATAAAATTTCCTGACCAGGACATGGGTGAGATTTTTCTGACAGTAATTTTTCAGAAGCTTTTTGCAGCCTGTCTGGCACTTGCGTGACTGGAATGCTATTTTCTATTTATGAGCCAAAGCAGGTAAAGAAATAAAGTAAGTGTCTACGGTGGGGAATATAAAACGGTGAGTAGGACATCAGCTGCTATGGGGGTCAATGGTGGTTGTGGGCATCAGTGGGTAGCTTAACTTAAAAGTTAAAAATCACACAACACCAGGTTATAGTCCAACAGGTTTATTTGGAAGCACCAGCTTTCGGAGTGCTGCTCCTTCATCAGGTAGCTGTGAGACAGGATCTTAAAACACAGAATTTATAGCAAAAAGATTACAGTGTCATGCAACTGAAATGATTTGTTGAACAAACCTAGATTTTACATGTCACTGTAATCTTTTGCTATAAATTCTGTGTCTTATGATCCTGTCCCACAGCTACCTGATGAAGGAGCGTCGCTCCGAAAGCTAGTGATTCCAAATAAACCTGTTGGTCTATAACCTGGTGTTGTGTGATTTTTAACTTTGTCCACCCCGCTCCAACACCGGCATCTCCGAATCATAGTATAACTTGGCATTTGTTTGTCAGGTACCACTGGAAACAAATGGGTTACATCTGGCATGGGGGCATGATTGACTGTAGAGAGTGTAGTGTCATGGGGCAGCTTTTGAAATCATCTTTAAAATGCTTCCCTCATGCAAATTGGGGATCCTCACATCTCTATGGTTCTGTGAAGCATGAGTCTTTGAAAAGCCGGCCCAGCTTTGGTTAAAGCCGAGGAGAACTAAGACCTATCTCCACAATGGAGTCATGATGTTGGCAATGCCATGTGTGGGTTTCAATCTGAAACCATCCTGCACCTTTCAAAGGCATTGTTACCAATCTGAAACCCTGAGGAATCATGGAATAGAGACAACCTGGCCAATTTTAAAGGGCTTCTGGGTAATCCCAAGCCAACAAACATCTAGGCCCTCTGTTGTCTCTAACTCTGCATGATGCTTACATTTTCTGACAGTATTTTCAGAAGCTTGTGAGAAATGTTCAGTTGTCTCATTTGCCAGTTTGTATTCCTAGAGACATAACGGGAAACAAAATGGCCTTCAAGGACCAGCCTTCGTATCCACCCTTGGCCATTTTCCTGAGGGTGTGAGAGGGAGTAGGCCGAAGCCCATTCACTCATGTTGAGGATGCAATCCACTGCCTTGTGCGCTCATCTCCATTATGTTTTTTTTTAATTTCAAGGAGGCAGCTGGCCTTGAGCAGTTGTTGGACTTTTCACAAGGTTCATGGAAGCTTGTACCATGAGTTGGAGGAGTGAAAGGGTTAAATGTTGAATGAAATAGTTTTAACTCTTTTACAGCCCATGATGCAATGCTGCAGCATGATTTGTACCTGTTTTGTGAAGTGTACATTGACAGTGCTGTGATTGGAAGGTATGACTATTCAGCAAACAATTCCACAATTGCTACTTCTGTCATCCCTCAAACTACCAATAATAGGTCAACATTGTCAATGTGATAAAACCTTCAGATGAGCTAAAAAAAACAAGCAAATTAATCATATTGATAAAAAAGTAAAGTGCAGTCCCACCAATGAATGAGTAGCCGAGTGTGAAATATGAGCGTAACCTTTCCCCATTGCTTCAATGTATTCCATTTCAACATACGGACTCAGCCAGCCTGCATTTCTGGGTCAGTGGCAGACCCTTCTCCAGGCTGGTTCCGACTTGGCCAACCAGAACCATTCTGCCTTCCAATAGTCTTGTAACAGGGGAAAGAACTGAAAACAAGGTTAGACCAAAACTTCACTGCCAACCTCCAACATGAAAACCCAACCCTCTGAATCCTTCAGCTGCAGAGATATGTAATAACAGTTTGCTGCATTACAGGGAGAAGCACTATCTTACCTTCTGATTGTGTCTGGGGTTTCAGTTACACAATGGGATTAATTTTAACAACGAACAATGGATGACAGCGAATAAATGTCATTAAACATCTCGTCTGATTGTCACGTCTATTTACTGGTGTATGTAAAATCAGAGAATGATGTTTAACCATCGGCTAATTCCATTTTGTGTGCTTTACTCAATCACTCCTTCCCAAACAGACCTCCCAAGGATTCAGTCACAAGAAATGTCATGTTCTTATAGAGCTCACCATTGAGTTACATCCTTATCATGAAGCCTGTTTCTATGCTCGCTCTAGGCCATGCAGACATGTGTCATTCCAGTGTTACACCTGACTGTTTCCATGTGTTTCTCTCAAAACCAAACTGTGAATGAACCATCAGTTTTTGTTCGAAACTAATGCGGGCAAATGTGAGGGTATGCAATTTGCCAAGAAGAGTAGAAGAATAGAACATTATTTAAATTATTCAGGGGCAGCACGGTGGCTCAGTGGTTAGCACCGCTGCCTCTCAGCACCAGGGTCCCAGGGTCGATTCCAGCCTTGGGTGACTGTCTGTGTGGAGTTTGCACATCCTCCCTGCGTTTGTGCGGGTTTCCTCCAAGTACTCTGGTTTCCTCTCACAGTCCAAAGATGTGCAGGTCAGGGTGAATTGGCCATGCTAAATTGCCCTTCGTATTAGGTGCATTAGTCAGGGGGAAATGGGTCTGGGTGGGTTACTCTTTGGAGGGTCCATGTGGACTGGTTGGGCCAAAGGGTCTGTTTCCACACTGTGGGAATCTAATCTAATCTAAATGGGGAAAGACTGTAGAAGGTTATAATGCAGAGAGAGTTGAGAGTGGTCATGCATGAATCACAATAAGCTAGCATCCAAATTCAGCGTTTAAGGGGGAAGGCCTGGTTTTCAAAGGGAATGGAAGGGAAAAGTGATACTAAAACTTTACAAGGCACGAGTCAGACTCCATCTGGAATACTGTGAAAGTTTTGGTCCTCTTATCTAATGGAACGTAGACAGGGATTGGAGGCAGTCCAGAGAAGGCTCATTAGGCTGATGCCAGTTATCATGGGATTTTATTGTGAGGGGAGCTTGAGTAGGTAAGAAGAATGAGAAGCATCTTTATTGTAAGATTTTTTAAGGGCTGGACGGGATAGATGTAGAGAGATTGTTTCCCCTTGTGAGAGAGTCGAAGACCAGACGGTATAATCTCAGAATAAGGGTCACCCATTTCAAACCGAGATGGGGAGGAATTCCTTCTGTCAGAGGGCAGTGAAACTGTGGAATTCTATACCACAGAGGGCTATAGGGGTTGGGTCATTCAGTATATTCAAGGCTGAGATGGACAGGTTTTCAAACAATAAGGTAATCAAGGTTTCTGGTGAAAAGGCAGGAAAATGAAGTTCAGGATTATCAGAGCATCCACGATCTCATTGAATGGTGGAGCAGATTCGATGGGCTGAATGGCCTATTCTGCTTCAACATTATATGGTCAAAAATGTTGCACAGATCACAGACAAGTGTACCTTTAAGACAGATATCAAACATTTGACACTCTGATATAAACGTTCAGTCATTCCCAGCTCAGTGTAATGGAGTCTGTGTAATGTGTTCAGTCAGTTGGTTATGGTAATATAAAATAACAGTAATGTTCAGAAAACACAGAAACCAGACTATGTGTAAATCATATCATAACAGTGTAAAACTTTAAAACATTGTCTCTCTATATATTCGCTCACAAGCTACAAAGACAATGTTCTTCTTAAGAACAGTCAGACGATAGCACCGTGGAAGTGGTGTTTGACTCAAGATACCATATCAGTTTTTGAAATGGTTTCTCCTGTTTTGGGACATGGGCATCAGTGACTGGGCCAGCCTTTACTGCCCGCCCCTAGTTGCCCCCTGAGAAGGTGGTGACTTGAACCACTGCAGTCCACCTGCTCTGGGTTGACCCACAATGCCATTAGGGAGGGAATTTCCAGGATATTCGCCCAGTGACAGTGAATGAACAGTGACATATTTCCAGGTCAGGATAGTGAGCTGTTTGGAGGGAAATTTGCAGGTGGTGGTGTAGCCATGTATCTGCTGCCTTTATCCTTCTGGATGGAGGTGGGCATGGGTTTGGAAAGTGCTGCCGAAGGATCTCTGGCGAGTTGTGAGTTATGATATTTGACAAAGTAATGCTCATAAATTTATGGCTTCATTCTTACTGAAGTCAGAAAACTCTCCAATATATGATCTCCCATTTCACAACTCTCCCTACATGAAGCATAGGAAATAGGAGCAGGAGGAGGATGTTCATCCCTCCACCATCCAATATGATCGTTCATGGCCATTCAACTCACTACTCTGCACCTGTCCTGTCCCCAGATCGCTAACTTTTAACTCTAAGAATGGATACACCAATAGGAAAGGTTTCGAGGAATATGGGCCAAATGCCGGTGAATAGAACCAGGTCAGATTGGGATGTCTGGTCAGCATTAATGAGTTGGACCGAAGGGACTGTTTTCATGTTGTACAACTCTATGACCCTATAACTGTACGTAATCCCTTCTTGAAAAAACTCAGTGTTTTGGTCTCAACTGCCCTCTGAGCCAAAGAATTCCACAGGCTCACTACTATCTGGGTGAAGAGATTTCTCCTCATCTCAATCCTAAATACCTACCTTGCAGCCTTATACAGTGACCCCTCCCCCCCCCGCCCTCCAGTCCTGGACTTCCCAGTCATTGGGAACATCCTCCTGAATAATTACATTCTACATGGCAGCATGTTCCTGATCACTTTAACAGAATAAATGTGTCGGAGGTGAAATCGGTGGCTGAAATAAAAACAGAAAATGCCGGAAAGACTCATAGAAGTAAAAGTGCTTGTGAAGAGAGAAGGAACACTCTTTCATTTCCGATCTATAACCTTGTGTGAGATACAAGGTAAGTCAGAAATATAATCGACCATGGAAGAGGAGATGGGTGGAAATAGGAATTAAAGGAAAGATATATGATAGCGTGGGGAGCAGGAGGTATTAAATGATGGAAGGTTTTGTGGAGAAGGCCGAAGGCAGTGGGAATGGGACAAGTGAATGAATAAAGGGTATCCCTGAGGGAGGTGTGAATGACAGAATCCTGAATAACTTCCCGCTGAGAGTGCACTGTCAAGAAAACAAGAGAGGAATGAGAGTAACAAAAACAAACAAATCAGCAAAGAAGAGAGAAACAATATATGGACAGAGGTTGTGAGCTGGAGGGCTATAGAGATGCTGAGCTGAAAGTTGAGGCCTGTACAGTACCTTGGGCTTGTGTTGAGCCTCACTGGCACATTATCACAAACCAAGGACAGAGAGGTCAGAGTGAGAACAAGGTGGAGTATTGAAATGATTGGTGACTGGATGCTCTGGGACATGGTTATAATTAGATGGAGACATTTCACAAAGCTGTCACAGAAAATTTGTGCTTGTTGCCGGAGGCTGGGTTTTTAAAAATATTTGTTTGTGGGGATGTGGGCATCCTTGAGTAGGCCAGCCTTAGTTCCTTGTGTCCAGCTGCCCTGGAAGAGGTGGTAGTGAGCTGCTTCCTGAAATGTTACAGTTCTCGCGGTGTAGGAACATTCATTGTGATGTGAGGGAAGGAGGACCGGGATTTTGACAGAGCAACAATGAAGGAATAGTGATTTAAATCAGGATGGTGGGTACCACTGGAGGGGAACGTGCAGGTGGTGGTGGTAGTTCCATGTCTCTGCTGCCCTCTGTGATGGTGGTCATGGATTTGGAAGGTGGGGTTGAAGGAATCTCGGTGAGTTATTGCAGTGGGGCATTGTGCCGATAGTATACACTGCTGCCATTGTGTGTCAGTGGTGACGGATATGATCACCAAACATGGCAGCTGGGGGGGCCATTAGGCAGGTGTTTTGTCCTGGATTGTGCCAAGCTTATTGGAGGTACGCCCATCCAGGCAAGTGGCGAGTATTCCATTGCCTTCCTGACTTGTACCTTGCAGATGGTGGACAGGCTTTGGGGAGTCAGGGGGTGAGTTACTTGCTGCAGGATTCCTAACTTCTAAGCTGTTCTTGTAGCCACTTCATTGATATAGCTAATCTAGTTTAATTTCTGGCCAATGGTAACTGCCAGGATGTTGACAGTTGAGAAGTGGGTATTCAAGGATGGTGAAGCATTGAACGTCAAGATGATGATTGTTAGGGTTCTCATTTGTTGGAGGTGGTTATTACCCGGCACTTGTCTGGCATCAATGCATGTTCTAAGCAACATGGATCCTTGGGATACCGTTCCCCACTTCTGTTATCATTGTGTGCTATATTCATTAACCCCCCCCCCCCATCATTGCTTCCATGCCCCCTCAGCTGTCACACTCCACCATTCCATTCTTGGAACATCTTGGATAACAAGGACACCTACATCAGGCTCCTACTCATTGACTACAACTCCACTTTCAACACCATCATCCCCTCCACATTGATCTCAAAACTCGATGAGCTAGGTGTCAGCTCTGGCCTCTGCAACTGTATCCTCAGCTTCCTGACCCACAGACCGCAATCAGTAAAGATAGAAAACTGCACCTCAACAATGGAGGCCTCCAGGGATGCGTTCTAAACCTATTGTACTACTGTACTCCCTGTACATCCACAAATGGGAAGTGGATAAGGTCCAGGCAGCTAAGAACAGAATAGGCCTTGGAAGAATATCGGGAGAGTAGGACCAATGTTAAACGAGGAATCAAGCAGGCTAAAAGGGGGTCATGAAATAACTTCAGTGAGCAGAATTAAGGAGATTCCTAAGGCCTTTTATTCATATATAAGAAGCAAGAGGGTAACCAGAGAAAGGGTTGGTCCACTAAAGGATAAGGAAGGAAGGCTGTGTGTCGAACCTGAGAGAATGGGTGAGATTCTGAATGATTACTTTGCGTCAGTGCTCACTGAAGAGAGGGACATAATGAATGTTGAGATTAGAGATAGAAATTTGTTTACTCTGGATCACATAGACATAAGGAGGGAGGATGTGTTGGGTAGGCTAAAGGATATTAAGGTGGACAAATCCCCAGGACCGGATGGGATCTATCCCAGGTTAGTGAGCGAGGCGAGAGAGGAAATAGCTGGGGCCCTGACAGATATCTTTGTGGCAACCTTAAATACAGGTGAGGTGCCGGAGGACTGGAGTGTTACTCATGCTGTCCCCTGTTCAAGAAGGGTAGTAGGGATATTCTGGGTAACTACAGACCAATGAGCCTGACGCAGTGGTGGGAAAGTTACTAGAGAAGGTACTGAGGGATAAAATCTACTTATATCTGGAAAAGAATGGGTTTATCAGTGATAGGCAACATGGTTTTGTGTGCGCGAGATCGTGTCTTACCAATTTAATAGAGTTCTTTGAGGAAATGTCCAAGTTGATAGATGAAGGAAGGGCTGTAGATGTCATATACATGGACTTTCGTAAGGCATTTGATAAGGTTCCCCATGGTAAGCTAATAGAGAAAGTGAAGTCATATGGTGTGCAGGATGGTCTAGCTGGGTGGATAAAGAACTGGTTGAGCAACAGGAGACAGAGAGTAGTAGTTGAAGGGAGTTTCTCGAAATGGAGAAAGGTGACCAGTGGTGTCCCACAGGGATCAGTGTTGGGGCCACTGTTGTGTGTGATATACATAAATGATCTGGAAGAGGGCACTGTTGGTATGATCAGTAAGTTTGCAAAGATTGGTGGAGTAGCAGAAAGTATAGGGGTCTGTCAAAGAATACAGGAGAAAATAGATAGACTGGAGAGTTGGCCGGAGAATTGGCAGATGGAGTTCAATCCAGGCAAATGTGAGGTCCAATTCTAGAGCAAACTATACTGTAAACTGGAAAGCCTTGAGAAAAGTTGATGAGCAGAGAGATCTGAGAGTTCAGGTCCATTATACCCTGAAGGTGGCTGCACAGGTGATAGGGTGGTCAAGAGGCCATATGGTATGCTTTCCTTCATCAGATGGGGTATTGAGTATAAGAGCTGGCAGATCATGTTAAAATTGTACAGGACTTTGGTTCGGCTGCATTTAGAATACTGTGTACCGTTCTGTTCGCCACATTACCAAAAGGATGTGGACGCTTTGGAGAGGGTGCAGAGAAGATTTATGAGAATAGTAGTTGAATGTTGCTTGGGATAGAAGGTGCTAGCCATGAAGAGAGGTTGAGTAGGTTAAGATTGTTTTCATAAGAAAAAAGGAGATTGAGATGGGGCCTGATTGAGGCTGGATAGAGATAAGCTTTCTCCCAGGGTGAGGGATTCAATAACGAATGGTCATGTGTTCAAGGTGAGAGGTGAAAAGTTTAAGGGAGATACATGTGGAAAGTACTTTACACAGAGGGTGGTAGGTGCCTGGAACCCGTTGCCAGCGGAGGTAGTAGAGGCAGGCACGGTAGATTAATTTAAGGTGCATCTGGAGGGAAGGAGAGGGATACAGATGCTTAGGAATTGGGCTATAGGTTTAGACAGGCAGGTAGTTCTGAGGAGGTGGGGACACTACTGAAAGATTTAGATAGTTTAGGAGAATGGTTCAAGAAATGGCTGATGAAATTCAATGTGAGCAAATGCGAGGTTATGCACTTCGGAAAAAAGAACGCAGGAATGGACTATTTTCTAAATGGTGAGAAAATTCATAAAGCCAAAGTACAAAAGGATTTGGGAGTGCTAGTCCAGGATTCCCTAAAGGTTGAGTCCATGGTTAACAAAGCAAATGTAATGTTGTAATTTATTTCAAGAGGATTGGAATATAAAAGCAGCGAAGTGTTTCTGAGACTTTACAAAGCTCCAGTTAGGCCCCATTTAGAATACTGTGACCAATTTTGGGCTCCATATCTCAGGAAGGACATATTGGCACTGGAGCGTGTCCAGCGGAGATTCACATGGATGTTCCCTGGAATGGTAGGCCGAACATACAATGAATAGCTGAGAATCCTGGGATTGTATTCATTAGAGTTTAGAAGGTTGAGGGGAGATCTAATAGAAACTTACAAGATAATGTATGGCTTAGAAAGGGTGGATGCTGGGAAGTTAGGATACTAGGACTCGTGGGCACGGCCTTAGAATTGGAGGGGGTCAATTTAAAATGGAGATGAGGAGACATTTCATCAGCCAGAGAGTGGTGGGCCTGTGGAACTCATTGCCATGGAACGCAGTGGAGGCTGGGATGTTAAATGTCTTCAAGGCAGAGAGTGATAAGTTCTTGATCATGTAAGGAATTAAGGACTATGGGGAGAGTGCAGATAAGTGGTGTTGAAATGCCCATCAGCCATGATTGAATGACGGAGTGGACTTGATGGGCCGAATGGCCTTACTTCCACTCCTATGTCTTATGGTCTTCTTATGAATCCCACCACAGCAGTTGAATGTTTAGCTCAGGGATGATAAAGCTAGTGTTAGTAACAGCGACCATGAAACTATCATTAATTGTCAGAAATACTCATCTGTTTCAGTAATGTCCTTTCGAGAAGGAAATCACTCATTTTCCCCTGGTCTTGCCTACGTGACCCCAGACTCACAGCAAAGTGGCTACCTCTGAACTGGTCTCGCTGGTTGCACAGCCCTTTTCTTAATTCATTTTTTGTGGGATGTGGGTGTCGCTGGCTAGGCCAGTATTGATAGTTCATCCCTAGTTGCCCTTGAGAAAGTGGGAGCGAGCTGCTTTCTTGAACCACTGCAGTCCACCAGCTGTGGTTGACTGTGGGACAGGGAATTCCAGGATTTTGATCCAGTGACAGTGAAGGAGAGATGATATATTTTCAAGTCAGGATGATGAGTGGCTTGGTGGGGAACTTGCAGCTGGTGGTGTTTCCATGTACCTGCTGTCCTTGTCCTTGTGCATGGAGATGGTCATGGGTTTACCATGTACTATCTGAGGATCTTTGGTGAAGTTCTGCAGTGCATCAAACATTCCATCACATTCCTGACTTGTGCCTTGTAGGTGATGGACAGGGTTTGGGAATCAGGAAATGAGTTATTCGCTGCCGAGTTCCTAGCCTCTGACCTGGTCTTGTAGCCATCTTGTTTATATGGCAAGTCCAAGTGAGTTTCTTGCTGGAAAAGCGCAGCAGGTCAGGCAGCATCCAAGGAACAGGAGAATCGACGTTTCGGGCATAAGCCCTTCTTTAGGAAGAGGGATTCCTGAAGAAGGGCTCATGCCTGAAATGTCGATTCTCCTGCTCCTTAGATGCTGCCTGACCTGCTGCGCCTTTCCAGCAACACATTTTCAGCTCTGAACTCCAGCATCTGCAGTCCTCACTTTCTCCCAGTGAGTTTCTTGTCAATGCTAATCCCCCAGGATGTTGTTGTACCACCATTGAATGTCAAAGGGCCGTGGTCCGATTGTCTCTTACTGGAGATGGTCATCGCCTGGCATTTGGGTGGCACGGTGGCACAGTGGTTAGCACTGCTGCCTCACAGCGCCAGAGACCCGGGTTCAATTCCCACCTCAGGCAACTGATTGTGTGGAGTTTTCATGTTCTTCCCATGTCTGCGTGGGTTTCCTCCGGGTGCTCCGGTTTCCTCCCACAGTCCAAAGATGTGCAGGTCAGGTGAATTGGCCATGCTAAATTGCCCGTAGTGTTAGGCGAAAGGGTAAATGTAGGGAATGGGTCTGGGTGGGTTGCGCTTCGGCGGGTCGGTGTGGACTTTTTGGGCTGAAGGGCCTGTTTCCACACTGTAAGTAATCTAATCTAATTTGTATGGCACCAAAGTTACTTGGTACTTGTCAGCCCAAGCCTGGATATTGTCTAGATCTTGTTGTATTTGAAAATAGACTACTTCTGAGAAGTTGTGAATGGTGCTGAACATTGTATAATCATCGGTGAACATCCTCACTTCTGACCTTATGATGGAGGGAAGGTCATTGATGAAGCAGCTGAAGATGGTTGGGCCTAGGACACCACGCTGAGGAACTCCTGCAGAGATGTTCTGGAGCTGAGATGACTGACCTCCAACAACCACAACCATCTTCCAATGTATCAGGTATGGCTCTAACCAGTGGAGAGTTTGCCCCTGATATTCATTGATTCCAGTTTTGTCGGGGCTCCTTAATGCCACATGCATTCGAATGCAGCCTTGATGTCAAGGGCTGTCCCTCTCCCTCACCCTCTGGAATTCAGCTTTTTTGTCCATGTTTGACCCAAGGCTGTGATGAGGTCAGGAGCTGAGTGGCCCTGAGGGGACCCAAACTGGGCGTCACTGAGCAGGTTATTACTGACCAGGTGCTGCTTGATAGCGCTGTTGGTGACACCTTACATCACTTTACTGATGACCAAGAGTCCACTGATGGGGTGTTAGTTGGTTGGGTTGGATTAATCCGGCTTTTTATATACAGGCCACACCTGGGCAATTTTCCACATTGTCGGGTAGATGCCAGGAGCAATTAGGGGAATTCTAGCCTTGTCACCAATCCCCACAAACCCGTGAAAGAATAAAGAGATTGTTTTTGATGCAATGATTTGAAAATTTGATTCAGGCAATTATTTGGAACATGGCGCCTGTTGTTGGCAATTGGGATTAGATTGGTCTAGGAATGCTGTATATCTCCATGACTCTGTGAGGAAGTTGCATGCTCCATCGGTGTTGCAGCATGAGTAAGTACATCCATTGCTCCATTATAATGAGCTTTCCTGTCAAGCCTGCCCCACTAGTACTGGCTCGGACTGTTCAATAGGGTTTAAACAAACTCTGAAAGAAACTTCTGGTGTCAGTTTCTCTTCGTAGACTCGTCAATAAAACGATGACAGTTAGTTGCCAGGCCTACCTCCTTGCTGGTGCACGTGGCGCACAGTTGTTAATCAAAAACTTGACAACCTCAAACAGAGCCTTGAGCAGCCTGTTTCCCAGCCCCTATGAAAACACTCTCATTGCTCTCACACTTTGCATAGTTTCAATAAATCCCAAAATGCATCACAGGCACTCAACTCTGCTTGAATTGTCACAAGGGGTTATTTTGCACACTGCAGTAAGATGGACAGCAAAGGCTAATTGACCAGATAATCTGTTTGAGTGCTTTGTCTAACCTGGAATATTTCTCCAAATGTGGCATCAGTTTAAGGTTAGAGGGGAAAGAATAAAAGGGAACCTGAGGGGCAACGTTTTTACACAGAGGGTGGTACGCATATATATTGGTACGCAATATTCCAAACTGGGCCATGCCGACCAAAATGTCCATTTCCCTGCACTTGGCCTATTTCCTTCTCATCCTTTCCTATCCATGTATTTGTCCAAATGTCTTTTAAATGTTGTTAATGTACCCACCTCAAACACTTCCACATGCGCACCACCCTCTGTGTAAAAACATTGCCCCTCAGATTCCCTTTTATTCTTTCCCCTCTAACCTTAATAAACTGATGCCCTCTAGTCCTCGATTCCCCAGCCCTGGGAAAAAGACTGAGTGCATTTACCCTACCCATGCCTCTCATGATGTTATATACTTCTATAAGACCCACCTCCCTCAGTCCTAACTTGTCCAACCTTTCACTACAACTCAAACCATTGAGTCCAGACAACATCCCTGTAAATTTCTTCTGCACTCTTTCCAGTTTAATAACATCCTTCCTATATCAAGGTGACAAAAACTGAACATAATACTCCAAATGTGGCCTCACCAACATCCTGTACAACTGTAACATAACTTCCCAACTTCTACACTCAGTGCCCTGGCTGATGAAGGCCAGTGTGCCAAAAGCCACCTTCACTGCCCTGTCTACCTGGGACTCCACTTCCAGAGAACGGTGCACCTGAACTTCCAGGTCCCTCTGTTCCACTGCAATCCTTCAGGCCCTACCATTCACCGTGAAACACCTACCTTCATTTGACTTTCCAAAATGCTAGACCTCACACTTATCGATATTAAACTCCATTTGCCATTTCTCGGCCCACTTCCCCAGCTGACCAAGGTCCTGCTGCAATTTCTGACAACCTTCCTCACTGTCCATGATATCTCCTATTTCAGTGTCATCTGCAAACTTATTAATCATGCCTTATACATTCTCATCCAAATCATTGCTATAGAAAACAAACAGTAATGGGCCCAGCACCGACCCCTGAGGCACTCCACTAGTCACGGGCCTCCGGTCCGACAAGCACCTTCCACTATTACCCTCTGCTTCCTACCATCAAGCCAACTGTGTATCCAATTTGCCAGCTCCCCCTGGATTCCATGTGATCTCACCTTCCAGAGCAGCCTACCATGGGGAACCTTATCAAAGGCCTTACTGGAACCCAGATAGACCACATCTATCACCCTCGTCAACCTTCCTGGTCACTTCATCAAAGAACTCTAACAAATTTGTGAGGCATGATCTCCCACTACAAAGCCATGCTGACTACTCCTAATCAAACCCTGTCTTTCTAAATGCATGTATATCCCTCAGAATCTTCTCAAATAACCTACCCACCACAGCTGTTAGGCTGACTGGTCTATAGTTCCCAGATTTTTCTTTGCAGCCCTTCTTGAATAAGGGCACAACATTCGCTACCCTCCAGTCTTACGGGACCTCATTCATGGCTAACGTGATACAAAAATATCAGCCCAGTTCTGCCCAATTATTATGTTTCTTTAATTTATTTACCTTTGTGTAAACATACTTATTGTTCAATCCAATGGCCATATGAATGGCCAACAGTTGATTCAATTTTGACTCAATTTCTCCTCAAATAAGGTGATTTACAACAATGTCTGAGAGGTTAGTTGAGGGTGTGAGTGAGAAAGCCCTCTACCAGTAAGTTTTATTTAAGGCAACGTTGCATTATTATTTAAGTGAATCAAACTGTAACTAAAGTATAATGTATATTCCCCCTCTCCATCCTCCCTTTCTTAGTTTCTTGTAAATAGATCTTTTTCTGTCAGGTTCAATGTGGAATCCTTCACTGCAGAGGGCTGCAGAGGTTGGCTCGGTCAGTATATTCAATGCTGAGATACATTTTATGTGGAAAAAGCAGGAAAGTGGAATTGAGCTTTATCAATGATTTATTTGGTGCTGAAGATGAGAAAGAGGGTGATGTTGAATGAACTTAAATAATGTTTAGTACCTAAGTAGTGTTTGTTTTCTACTGTAATGCTGATGGTGCTGTGGTGTAGAGGTATTGTGCGCATCTCTGAGCCCAGATATATGAATTCAGGTCTCACTTAGAGTCATAGAGATGTACAGCATGGAAACAGACCCTTCAGTCCACCTTGTCCATACGACCAGATATCCTAAATTAATCTAGTCCCATTTGCCAGCACTTGGCTCATATCCCTCTAAACCCTTTCTATTCATGTACCCATTCAGATGCCTTTTAAATGTTGTAATTGTACCAGCCTCCACCACTTCCTCTGGCAGCTCAGTCCATATACGCACCACCCTCTGCGTGAAAACGTTGCCCCTTAGGTCCCTTTTAAACTTTTCCCCTCTTCACCCTAAGCCTACACCCTCTCCAGCCTAGGGGAAAATATATTGTCCAGTTATCCTATCCATGCCCCTCATGATTTTATAAACCTCTATAAAGTCACCTCTCAGCCTCCGGCACTCCAGGGAAGAGAGCCCCAGCCTATTCAGCCTCTCCCGATAGTTCAAACCCTCCAACCCTGGCAACATCCTTGTAAATCCTTTCTGAACCCTTTCAAGTTTCACAACGTCTTTCCTATAGCAGGGAGACCAGGATTGTACACAAGATTCCAAAAGTGGCCTAACCAATGTCCTGTACAGCTGCAGGATGACCTCCCAACTTCCATACTCAATGCTCTGACCAATAAAGGAAAGGATACCAAACACCTTCTTCACTATCCTATCTAACTGTGACCCTACTTTCAAGGAGTTATGAACCTGCACTCCAAGGTCTCTTTGTTCAGCAACACATCCCAGGATCTTACAATTAAGTGTATAATCCTGCCCTGATTTGCCTTTGCAAAATGCAGCACCTTCTACTTATCTGAATTCAACTCCATCTGCCATTTCTCAGCCCATTGGCCCATCTGATCAACATCCTGTTGTAATCTGAGGTAACCCTCTTCACTGTCCACTACATCTCCAATGTTGGTGTAATCTGTAAACTTATTAACTTTACCTCCTATATTCACATCCAAATCATTTATGTAAATGACGAAAAGTAGTGGTCCCAGCACCGATCCTTGTGGCACTCCACTGGTCACATGCCTCCAGTCTGAAAAACAACCCTCCACGAAAAACAACCCTCCACCACCACCCTCTGTCTTCTACCTTCCAGCCAGTTCTGTATCCAAATGGCCAGTTCTCCCTGTATTCCATGAGATCTAACATTGTTAACCAGTCTACCATGAGGAATCTTGTCAAATGCTTTACTGAAGTCCATGTAGATCACATCCACCATGCTGCCCTCATCAATCCTCTTTGTTACTTCTTCAAAAAACTCAATCAAGTTTGTGAGACACAATTTCCCACGCACAAAGCCAAGTTGACTATCCCTAAACAGTCCTTGCCTTTCCAGATACATGTACATCCTGTCCCTCAGGATTCCCTCCAACAATTCACCCACCACTGACGTCACGCTCACTGGTGTATAATTACCTAGCTTTTCTTACCATCTTTCTTAAAGAGTGGCAACACATTAGCCAATCTTCAGCCCAGAGGACTGCAACATTGAGCTCTCCAATTTCAAATAACCTCCATTCCCATCACTCAACTCCCTTCCCAGTCCCTCCCTTTAATTCCTCTCATCAATCCTTCCTTCTAGCAACCAACCGGATTTATACCTCCCAGCGACCAACGAGGTCAGACCCTCTGCCTGTGTTCACCTATCCCCCCCCCCACTATCCAGCTGCTCCCCAACCTCCATTATCTACAGCTCCCCCAACACCCACCCCCAGTCCTGAAGAAGGGTTACACCTGAAACGTTGACCTCTCTACCTCCTGATGCTGCCTGGCTTGCTGTGTTCTTCCAGCCTCCAGTTTTCTGGTAGTCTTGCTCTCGAGCCATGTAATAACATTTACTGAAAAGGTTCATGTGCAGTTTGCAGCCAAACTTCCAGCAGTTTATTATCTCCCAGGGAAAAATGATTGGTAAAGCTAAGATTCCATGACTCATATCCTCATTACATTTGTCATTTCTTTTACAGAGAATTTTAAAAATAATTCACTTCACCCCATGATTTTGCTGTTTCCTAATCTTGCTCTCTTCACAATGAAATATCAGCCACTCAATCTTTTCGTTATTCTGTAAGTCTTAATCAAATCATCTTGAGTGACTGCCTAATAGACTCCCAGCGTTGTGAATGCAGACAGATGTGTTTTTAACATGGGAATTAACTATTATCCACCTCTTATCAGTCACAAATCTATTCACAAATGTATTTGGAGCATGCCCAGAGATAGCTGGAGAAACTCCTAAGTCTGACAGCATCTATACAGTCACAGAGTCAGATGGTATGGAAACAGACCCATCAGTCCATCTCACACGCACCAATGAAACATCCCAATCTGACCTCGTCCCATTCGCCAGCACTCACCCCATATCCCTCCAAACCCTTCCTATTCATATACCCATCTAGATGCCTTTCAAATGTTGCAATTGTACCAGCCTCCACCACTTCCTCTGGCAGCTCATTTCACCCACACAGCACCCTCTGTGTGAAAAAAATGTTTCCCAGGTCCTTTTTAAATCTTGCCCCTCTCACCCTAAACCTATGCCCTCAAGTTTTGGACTCCCCCACCCCAGGAAAACAAATCTTGGCTAGTCACCTTATCTATGCCTCTCGTGATTTTATAAACCTCAATAAGGAATCCCTCAGCCTCTAACACTTCAGGGATAAAAGTCCCAGCCTATTCAGCCTCTCCCTCTAACTCAACCCACCCAGTACTACCAACATCCTTGTAAATCATTTCTCACCCTCTCAAGTTTAATAACATCTTTCCGATAACAGGAAGACCAGAATTGTACGCAGTATTATAAAAGTGGCCCAACCAAGTCTTGTACAGCCGCAACATGACCTCCCAACTCCTATACTCAATGCTCTGACCAATAAAGGCAAGCATAGCAAACACCTCCTTCACCACCCTGTGTACCTCGGACTCCACTTTCAAGGAACTATGCACCTGCACCTCTCGATCTCTTTATTCGGCAACAGTCCCCAGGGTCTGCCGTGAACTGCATAAGTCCTGTCCTGATTTGCCTTTCCAAAATGTAGCACCTCACATTTGTCGAAATTAAACTCCATTTTCCACTCCTCAGCCCATTGGCCCATCTGATTAAGATCCCATTGTACTCAGAGATGATCTTCTTCACTGACCATTACATCACCAATTTCTGTGTTATCTGCAAACCTACAAGTCATGCATTTTACATTCACATCCAACTTATTTATATGAATACAGTGGAACACCACTGAGCACAGGCCTCCAGTCTGAAAAGCAACCCTCTACCACCACGCTATCTCCTACCTTTAAGCCAATTTTGTATCCAATTGGGTAGCTGCCCCGGCTCCCATGTGATCTAACCTTGCTAATCAGTCTACCATGTGGAAGTTTGTTAAACACTTTGCTGAAGTCCATACAGATAATGTCCACTGCTCTGCCTTCTTGGTCACCTTTTCAAAAAATCTCAATCAAATTAAAATGAATCGATAATGAGAGCTCTGAAGAAGAATCATGTTGGGGTTTAACATATTAACATGTTTTTCTCTCTCCATAGATTCTGCCAGACCCACTGAGTTTCTCAGAGAAAGTGAGGACTGCAGATGCTGGAGAGTCAGAGATTAAAAATGTGTTGCTGGAAAAGCACAGCCGGTCAGGCAGCATCCGAGGAGCAGGAAAGTCGACGTTTCAGGCATAAGCCCTTCATCAGGAATGTGGAAGGGGGGAGGGGGCTGAGAGATAAATAGGGAGGGTGGAGGTGAGGCTGGGAGAACGGTTGGTGGGAAGGCAATAGGTGGACGCAGGAAGGGGAGTTAAAGTCGATGGGGAGGATGGAGTGGATAGTTGGGAAGGACGACGGACAGGTAGGACCGTTCAAGAGGGCGGTGCCGAATTGGAGGGTTGGATCTGGGATTGGGTGGTGGGGACGGGAGATTTGGAAACTAGTGGAGTCGACGTGGATGCCATGTGGTTGAAGGGTCCCAAGGCGGATGATGGGGTGTTCTTCCTCCAGTTGACGGGTGATTCTGAATTTGCCGTCGAGGAGGCTGGGTTTCTCTGAGTTTCTCTCCCATTCTCTGTGTTTGTTTCAGATTTCCAGTCTCTGCAGTATTTTATTTTTACATGGTGTTTGGAGATTCATTACACAATAGCAAAGGATAACACAATTCGTCTAATGTCAAATTTATCTGAATGAATAAATGAATCTTTTAATTGTCACGTGTATTTTGTAGTGAGAAAAAGAGTTAAATACAGTGAAACTGCTGCTATGGCCCAATACCGTTTTGAATAGTTTTGAAAATAAGAAAAAAAGATATGACTCAAAGAGAGGCCATTAGTCCTGAGCCAGCTCCTCACCAACGATGCCTGCCACCATCCCTCACCATCACTGCACCACCGTCTACACTGGACACAACCAATGTTGATGCCAACTCCCTTGAAACACAATCTCCCACTGTTGGCCCTCCACCTGCACCGGACCCCCACCACCATCAGAGTCACATCCCTCACTGCTGCGACCACCTTCTTAATATCGCTGTAATAGCCTTCCATCATCATTTCAGCGGCGCCAAAAACCAGATCCAAACAACGACAAAGATCCTTCAGCACCATCGTTGACCTCTGGGCCTACCTTGGCAACGGAGCTTCTGTCAACGTAGCAGTTGTTGATTCGATGCCAGCTGCTGCGCTGACCCCGGAAAAGTAAGTAGGGGCTCACTCGCTGCCATCACGAGGTCTATACTGGGTACACTCGAATCCACCCTGGGATTCCTTGCCACAGCTGATGCCATCTGAGCTCAGGACAAAGAGGTAAGTATAAAGAAAAAGAAAAAAAATGGAGAGCATTCAGAGAGGACAAGCCCTGGTTCAGGATCCCTACTCTGCTGCCATGTTGATCTGGTGTACTGGATACAGTTTTGCCTCTGAAGATGAGGGAGGATATAATTACATTGGAGGAGGTTCAGAGAGGGTTCACGGGATTAATTCCAGAGTTAAAAGACTTGTCTCATGAGGAGAGATGAAGCAGGTTAGGCCTATACTTGCTAGAGTTTAGAAGAATGAGAGGAGATCTAACTGAGGTATAAAAGATGCTACAGGGCATTAATAGACTTAGAAAGGATGTTAATCCTTGTGGGACAATCCAGGATGAGAGGTCATAGTTTTAGCGTAAGGGTTAGCAGGTTTAAAACAGAGGTGAGGAGAAATTATTTCTCTTTAAGGGTCATGAATCTGTGGAATTGACTACCCCAGAGTGGGGTGGATGCTGGGACATTGAGAAAGTCTAAGGAGAAGATGGACAGATTTTTAATTAGTAATGCATTGAAGAGTTATGGAGAGCGGGCAGGAAAGTGGAGTTGAGGTTGGGATGAGGTCCGCACGATCGTAGTAATTACCGGAGCAGGTTTGAGGGGCTGAAATGCCTGCTCCTGCTCTTAGTTCTTGTGTTCTTATGTGGGGAAACCTGTAGAATCCATCTTCAAATTACTATACAGTACTTAGTATACTGAGGGAAATCCATCCAAATTGTGAAAGGGAAACTGTGTTTATCAAACATAAGAAGCTTTTGACAGCAGTAAGTGACTGGAAGGGTCAAGCACGAGCAGAGGATGTCTGTTGGTCACTGTTTCAAAGGAGTTATTATATAAATCCAGGTGTATGTCATCAAAGGAAAAGTAGCAATGCTGGTCATTGGAGCAGGAAGAAAGGTTACAGAGTCTGCAGCAATTGGAAGAGAACTGGAAATGATCTGGGTCAAAGGTCAGTGCGGGGTCCAGTTTTGTTCTTCGTTCTATGTTCCGATGATTAAAATTTGCTGATGACAAGAAATGGTGAGTGAAGAGTCAAAGTACTGAAGCAGGTCACACGCACTTTGGGGATGTGAGCAGACACAGTAATGGATACAACTCAGTGTCAGACAATGGTGACATTGAACCTTATGGTGATATTGCAAAAGAAGGACAGTCTGTCCATCATACCTCAGCCAGTTTGATTTTGCAAGAGCCGTCTATTTACCAAGCATCCCCCTCATCACCCTCCTCCCTCTGCACTGTGCACTTTTTTCCTTTCAAGTATTTATCCAATTTTTTTTTAAACTACTTAGAAAAGCCTTTGAGGCAACACATTTCAGACCCACACTCCTGGGACTCAGTAGTTAGCACTGCTGCCTCACAGCACTCAGGACCTGGGTTTGATTCCAGTCTCAGGCGACTGTATGGAGTTTGCACATTCTCCCTGTGTCTGCGTGGGTTTCCTCCCACAGTCCAAAAATGTTCAGGATAGGTGGATTGACCATGTTAAATTGCCCGTAGTGTTCAGGGGTGTGCAGGCTAGGTGGATTAGACATGGGAAATGCAGGGTTACAGGATAGGGTGTGAATCTGGATGGGATGCTCTTTGGAAGACTGGTGTGGACTTGATGGGCTGAATGGCCTGTTTCCCTCTGTAGAGATTCTGTGATCACAAAGACGTGCTGTGTAAAACCAACCTTCTCCTATTTGATTCTAATTACCAATTATTTGATATCTGTGACCTTTGTTCATCGACACCTCCTCCAAGTTAAACGTTTTTCACTATTCATGGCATCAAGATTTCTCTTAGTTTTGAATTGCTATGAAATCTCCTTTTAATCTCCTCTGTTTTCGAAAGGACAGTTCCAGATTACCCAATCTAACCTGAACTCTGTAGTCTCACTGATAATTTGCTGGATTTCTGATGGGTGCAACGGCAGAGTCAAACTTGGCAATGAAGATTTCTGAGATCATCACCATTTTAAATCAATCTCAAAGACTTGTATTTACAGTGTATCCTTCAGGACCTCAGAACGGTATTGCTTAACCTTTTATAGCCAAAGAAATGCTACCACAATGAATGAAACAAGGCACCCAATTTGGACACAGCAACTTCAACAAACAACAATGAGATAATGACCAGATACTCATTTGGACAAGGTTTTGGTTGAAGGATCAGTATCGAACCAGAACTTTGGAGAACCTACTGTGCTCCTTTGAAATAGTGCTGTAAGGTTCTTTACATCCACATTTATATCCACCTAGAGTTTCACTCCCACGTCAGGGAAGATGGTTTGTTGCAGCAGCCTTGAGGGAAAGATGTCCAAGAGGGCCAAAAGGTGTTTATTCAGGGGGTACAATATAGACTTAGGCCTACCAGCCTAGGGTTCAGATTAAAGGCAGCAGCGTGGACTGCTGACTGTTAGGGTAGGCTGCTTAAAAGTCAAGAGTGTGGTGCTAGAAAAGCACAGCAGATCAGGCACCATCCGAGGAGCAGGAGAATCGAAGTTTCGGGTATAAGCCCTTCATCAGGAATGAGGCTTGTGGGCCAAGGTGGCTGAGAGATAAATGGCAGGGGAGTGGAGTTGGGGGCAAGGTAGCGGAGAATGCGATAGGTAGATGAAGGTGGGGGTGAAGGTGATAGGTCAGAGAGGAGAGTGGCGTGGATAGATGGGAAAGGTGATGGACAGGTCAAGAGGGCAGCGCTGAGTTAGTGGCTTGGGACTGGGATAATGTAGGGGGAGGGGAAATGAGGAAGCTGGTATAATCCCAATTAATCACGTGTGGTTACAGGGTCCCAAGGCGGAATATGAGGTGTTCCTTCATCCAGGCATCGGGTGGTAAGGGTTTGGTGATGGAGGAGGCCCAGGACCTGCATGTCCTTGGCGGAGTGGGAGGGGAAGTTGAAGTATTCATCCAGGGGGCGGTGGGGTTGGTGGGTGCTCTGAAACATCCTGTCTCCCTGATGCAGAGAAGACCATATTGGCCGTAATGAATGCAGTAGATGACATTGGTCTCCAGACATGGAACTGAACACTTCAACTCCCCCTCCCACTCTGCCGAGGACATGCAAGCCCACAAGCCTCATTCTTGATGAAGTGCTCTGGCTCTGGAGGGCAGCCTTTGATGATTGTTTACAATGATGTTTCAGATGGTCACTATGTCTCTCAGAATGTATTGCCCAGGAATAAGGACAAATTCACCATGTACAACTACCCCACTGCTCTTTGATCACTGTCATCTTTTGAAGTGTTCCTTTGACTCTATCATGCTATGGGTACTGACTGAGCTACATAAAACAGGAAAGCGGAATAAATCAAGTTGAGTTATGGTGCTTCGGAAAGTCTATTCAGGTACTGAATACAGGCTCCAGCTTTTCCTAAAGTCAACGTTACATGTAGTGCCCTCCTCCGATTGTCAGCGTTTCCCAACAGAGTTGCAGAAATGAGCAAACGCAGAACATACTTATTCTGTTTTCAGCACAGTCAGAATAAAAGCAGCCAAGCTAATTCTCCGATTCATCCCTCTTCACTTATCTGATAGGGTCCTGTAGAACAGGGAAGAAACACAAGTGTGTTATTCATCGCGCTATTTAACAAAAAACAAATGTTATTTTTGGAACATTTTTGCATGTAACATAACTCCTGCGATGCTTAATTAAAGTGGTGTGTGCTGCTTTGAGTGCACTTTATGCTGACTTACTGTGGTGAGAGGTAGATAAAGTCTATTCGCCACAATACAATGACAGCACCATCTGTTTCATTAACAATGAAGTCCCCATAAGGAATCTCCCCTTTCAATTCCCAGCAATTGACTTACAACACATAGTCAACTGATATGACCACCCTAATAAATGAAAAGAAATCCAGACAGTGACCAAATCTAATAATTGGTGGGTGATTTTCCACACTGTGCTACGTACTGGAGCAGCCAAGGCTGGCAGAGGGTCCTGCTTTGGCCTGGATACTAAGCACAAGGATACTCTGTGGCTGTGAGCTGACTGACTGAGGTGAAGAATGTTTTCATTGTGGATGCTCTTTGTCTGGCTAGGGACCAGCAATGTTAGAAAGCACAGCTCTCAGCTAACAGCCAGAAGCCAGGCTGCATATTAATGGGATCAAACACAGCTCATTTAATGTCTTGCCTTTAGTGTGTACTTCCTGTGAATATCACACTTCCTTCCTGTGAATATCACGCTTCCTTCCTGTCAGCCTGCTCCCAGTTACAGTTGGTGCTGCTATTGTTGTCAAACTGCTCAGCATCGGATTCATGTGAGTGACACCCTT
Source organism: Chiloscyllium plagiosum (assembly GCF_004010195.1). Lineage (NCBI taxonomy): Eukaryota > Metazoa > Chordata > Chondrichthyes > Orectolobiformes > Hemiscylliidae > Chiloscyllium > Chiloscyllium plagiosum. Next base: position 30,855,637 of record NC_057745.1, read on the forward strand.
GGAAATCCACTGGCTGAAGGTGAAATATTTTCAGTTGGAAAAACTAGAAATTAATTCTGGAAACTCCCAGCAGGTCAAGCAACAGCTGAAATAAAGTTAATATTTCAAGTCTGGGACCCATCATCAGGTGTGTTTGCCTGAATGTGTGTTGTGTGAATGTGTGCATGTGTATGTGTACACTTGTGAGCATATGCATGTTTATGTGTGTGCATGTTTGTAGGTGTGTGTGTTTATGTGCTTGTTTGCTTCTGTATTTGTGTGGATAGTGTCTGCGTGTGTGTGTATGCATTTGTGAGCTTATATGTACAAATATACAATACACACAGGCATTTTTGTGCTTATGTGCATGGGTGCGTTTGTGAGTGCATATGCACATTTAAATGGGTGTGCTTGTGTTGCGAATACATGTGCATGTTTATACACACATGTTCATGTGTGTGTGGGTACTCATGCATTTGTGTGTGTGTGTATGTGATAGACTCTCCAGACTACAAATACATGAAAAGTCAAGAGTTAACCTGAAATGTGTTCAGATACTCACAGCAATTATTGTGCTTCTTGTGAAATCAGATTTTTAGTTTTAGCCTGAGGTCATCATTAATGTTGACATTTATGACTCGCAGCTTACTAAGTGAAAGTCTTCCTGCGCAGAAGCAGAAATTGCTGGGGAAACTCATTAGGACTGGCAGCTGCTGGGGAGAGAGAAACAGAGTTAATGTTTCGGGTCCAATGACCTTTCTTGACAACACTTTCAGTTTTGATAAATGGTCACTAGAGCCAAAATGTTAACTTTGCTTTTTCTTTGCAGACACTGCTAGACAGACACTGCTGAGTTTCTCCAGCAATTTCTGTGTTTGTTTCAGATTTCTAGCACCTGGATTTCTTGCTTTTATTTTATATATAGCAAACTTTGGTTTAACCGTCCCCTTATGAACCAGCAGTCTTGGTAAACTGGCAAAGAATTATATCCTCAAAGACCTCCAAATATTTTTGATTATTCTGTCCAATTATTATAGTTTTTTAAAAAAATGTATATTCCTCAATAAAAATATACTTGTTATTCAATCAAATGGCACACAAAATATCAACAATTGATTCAATTTCAGACAGATAACAAGGGTCTGTCAGGTTACCACCAGTTAAGTGATGTCTTGGTGTTTGTTGGAGAGTTCTGGTGATGAGGCGTTCTGCCAAATGACTTAGACAGCCTGCCCAGGGAACAACCCAACAGGTTCCACCCTCTTCTTCTCCCTCAGGGACTCGAGGACGATACGTGCTGACCACTTCCTGACAGACGTGCTTTCAAAATTGCTTTGCTTCGCAAATTTCTCCACAAAGGACAGGTGATATTGAACGGTCCACGGCAACAGGACCAGTCCCATCCTTCATAACCCCGGGGTCAGGTCGAACCTCAGTACGTAGTGACATTCGATTTGTGTACCGAGGGTCCATGTACAACTTGACGCAGCTGCAAACAAAGCTGGCCATCAGGGTGAGGGTGATGTTGGATATGTTCCCACCCCCTCTCTAGGGGCAGTCCCTCCAGGCACAGTCCACCTTAAACCTCCAGATGAAGGGGAAGATGGCTCAGGTGACTGCAACAGCGCAGTTTGGTCCAGACTTGTACCACGTGCAGCAACATAGAGAGTGCCTCACACCTGATGACCAGGCTTTTACCCACAATGGAGAGGAAGCGATGCTCCCCAAAGCCCCAGTTTCTACCTCACTTTGGCAATGAAATGGCACAGAGACCCAGTGGTTAGCACCGCTGCCTCACAGCGCCGGGGTCCCAGGTTTGATTCCACCCTCAGGAGTTTACACATTCTCCCCGTGTCTGCGTGGGTTTCCTCCGGGTGCTCCGGTTTCCTCCCACAGTCCAAAGATGTGCAGGTCAGGTAAATTGCCCATGCTAAATTGCCCATAGTGTTAGGTACATTAGTCAGAAGGAAATGGGTCTGGGTGGGTTACTCTTCGGAGGGTCGGTGTGGACTGGTTGGGCTGAAGGGCCAGTTCCCACACTGTAAGGAATCTAACCTAAAAAGCCCACAGATGTTACAGCAGGTTACTGTCCCTGGGGACTCATATTACATTTGGATTTGAAATTCAAACGACAGCTTTATGGTCACCTTTACTGATGCCAATTTTTTATTTGTAGATTTTAAAACAGATGTTAAAGGCTGAGCTGTGGGTTTTATGTTTTATTCCCGTGGCCTGTGTTGAAAGTCTTGCTTCTGCAATACAATGTGAGTCATGTGCTGTGATGTGAGACTGTCTTCAATGATGTCATCCAGGATTGGCTGAGTGAGAACATTGTAAGGAGGGAGGATTATTAATTTGCAAGGGCGGGCAGGATCCCAGCCAATAAAAACAGTTCCACACACACACACACACACAAAAAAAGCCATGTCTCTGCAGGACAACATTGGAATGTCAGAAACAAACTATTTGAGGAGATAAATTTGCCGTTGCTTCCCTCTCATATATCTTACTGACACTTGGCGTAACAAACTAACATTTTACAGTAAGCACTGTCTGGACTGCCTCATCCTGTACAATGCTGCACACTCTGGGGGCTATTCTGTATCGATCCCTGATGTCAGAGCACTGCTATTAACCATTGTACTCGCCATCCATTCTGTTGTCTTGTGCAGTATCCTCTTTTACCAACACACCAATAACAGCCCTGCCTGTAACCATCTTGGCACTAAATTCTGGAATTCCTTCCTCCACAGCTCTCTGCCTTTCCCATCTCTCCCTTAAGAACATCTTTCAATCCTACTTTTTGACCAAGGTTGAGGTAACTTAACCCTGATGTCTCCTTCTTTATCTTATTGACAGTTTTCATCTGATTCCGATGCTGCGAAATGCATGATGTTACCTTGAAGGTGTCATGCAAGTACAAAATAATGTTTTAGACCTTTATGCAGGGGATATCTGGGAATAGATCATCATTTGCAGAGGATCCCTGGGAATGAGTCAGTATTTTCAATGTTTATCTGATTGTTCAAAATTTGGTTTTTTTTAGGCATAAGTCCTGATTCGAGGATCTACCTCAGTTGTCTGGGACTCCATCATAGTTGTAATAAAGGCTCCTGCCATCACCCTGGCCCCTACACTTTGTCACCATCCCACCCACATCCCATTCCCTCATTTGTCTTCCCTGAATATCTGTATCCTCCTGACTCATTCGACCAGAATGGGCTCGAAACAAGGGACCCTAAAAACGAGGACAAGTCTTGAAGAGCATTTTAAAATGTTCAGGTGGACTGTATCCTCTCAACAGTGCAGGAGGAAGGTCAATCACCTGCTCCACTCTGCCAACGTAAGTGCCTCCATCTTGCCTCTGATACCTCTCACTCGCTCTCCCTCTGTTACTGTGCCTGGCTTCCACCAGGGCTCATGCTCTATCACATCTTCCCTCACCCACCCCAATCCCTGACACCACTAACCCTGCATGCCCTTTGCTTTGCCAACACATTGCTTGAATTGGGTGGTGCACAGACAGGATGGCCACATCAAGCAGAGGAGGTAACAACACAAGACCATGCCAACCTAGTCTGAGATCGCCAGTTGGGGTAGAGCAGCCTCAGTCAGCTGGAGGAATGCCCCTTGCTGGAGGAAGAGGGTCAATGACCTTTTCTACTCCATCAAGGTGAATGCTACCATCTTTTCTCTGATACCTCACACGCACCCTCTGTTACTGCAGCCACCTTCCACCAAGGCTCACTTTCTATCCTGCTCACTATCGCCCACAACACCTTCCCTCACTCATTCTCACCCACCCTAACCACCTTCTGCACTGTCAGCACCTTCACTCAGGACATCGCACCAAGCTCACCAACAGCTGGGCCATCTACTTTCCTCTCTCTCTTAAGATCAGTCCCTCTCATTCTAGGAGGAAAACTGCCTCCAACAGGACAGGAAGGGGTAAGACAGATGTTGGACTGTCTGATAGTTGGCTCCTCCCCCCAATAAGGTGACAATCCTGGCACTGCCTACTTCAGAGTGGCTGACCAACCCTGTTCATACCACCGACTGGTAATGGAGGCAGCCATTGACTTACTGTTGCCTGGACCTCCTGACTGAAAGTTATTCTCTCTTGACTTGACTGAGGACTGCTTGCAACCATGAGAAAGCTGCATAAACAACATGAGAGTACAGTAATACTGAGAACCTAGTATATCCAACTGAAGGGCAAGGTGCCAAAAGGCAAGGCAAGGATGATGTGAGCATTCAGCAGGCTCAGAGTAAGTGAGCGAGTGAGAGTGAGTGAGTGTGTGAGTGATTGAGTGAGTGAGTGTGTAAGTGCGAGTGAGTGTGAGCGAGTAATTGAGTGAGGAAGTGTGTGAGTGAGTGAGTTAGTGTGCGAGTGAGTGAGAGAGTGTGTGAATGAATGAGTGAGTAAGTGTGTGAGTGAGTGAGTGAGTCAGTGACTGTGTGAATGAGTGAGTGAGTGAGTGAGTGAGTGCGATGTTGGGGAGTGGAGAGCTGAGAGATGCAGCCAGATCTAATCCATGAACACCCTGAGTGTCTCTGACTGCACAGGGTCCTTGCAACAACATTACAATGAGAGTTATTAGTGCAGTCTGAAACGTTAATGTTTCCTGTAAGTAGATCAGAGATGTTCCATCAAGATTCTTAAAGGCTGGCACATGTCAGATCCTGGTTTAGGTATGGAAGAATGTTCCAGAGATGTTGGTGCTTAGTGTCCAATGGAGGTCCATCGGAGGAAGTGATGAATTGAAATCCCCAGGTCTCCCCTCTGATTTCCATGTTAAAAATCTCAGTATTTAGCTTAATGGCGATGGATAGCACAATGGAAAGCTGCATGTTAATGAGGCAAGATTTGCAGTTAGTAACTTATTAATAAGCAATAACCCCCTGAGTGGGCAAATCATTGCTGCCTAGTGAGAATCTCACCTTCACCTTAGTTAAACAGTGCAACGTACTCCTGACATTGCTGAATTTCTTGACTCATTCACCACACGCACATCATTCAGGGCTCTCCCCCGACTCTGCCCAACCCCAGTTACTGTTACTCAGGCAAACTTTCAACTCCATACTCTATTCATCGAATTTAGATTCCACCAGATGGTATGGTGGGGCTTGAACCCGTATCTCAGACCATTAGCCTGGGTTTCTGGTATTTTAACTGAAAATGTGTTGCTGGAAAAGCGCAGCAGGTCAGGCAGCATCCAAGGAACAGGAGAATCGACGTTTCGGGCATAAGCCCTTCTTCAGGAATGAGGAAAGTGTGTCCAGCAGGCTAAGATAAAAGGTAGGGAGGAGGGACTCGGGGGAGGGGCGTTGGAAATGCGATAGGTGGAAGGAGGTCAAGGTGAGGGTGATAGGCCGGAGGGGGGTGGGG
>NC_057745.1:30862030-30866140 GCF_004010195.1 Chiloscyllium plagiosum
GCACACTTTCCTCATTCCTGAAGAAGGGCTCATGCCCGAAACGTCGATTCTCCTGCTCCTTGGATGCTGCCTGACCTGCTGCACTTTTCCAACAACACATTTTCAGCTCTGATCTCCAGCATCTGCACTTACTCCTCGAAGATTCTGGCATTTTAAGCCAATGTCATTACCACTAGGCCCGACTTCTTTGAACTGCTTTCCGAAATGGGTTAGCGAGCTACTCAGTTCGAGGACACTTAGTGATAAGCGACAAAAGGTGTTTTTTGTCATTGACATCCAGATCCAATGAAAACATAATGAAAATAATGATGCTTAAACGAGCAGCGCTATATCCCACTGCACATTTCTGCTGCTTCCTAGAACAAACCCAGTCCCGTCACCTTGTAGACTGTGCATTGGGAATAGAGCAAAGGCGTATGCTCAGTGAAAAGATCTACAAGCCCCGATCCCCTTTGTGTTTTGAAGGATAGCAATTAGCCAGGGCATCAGCTGTATCACCCTGGCCTTCTGCAACATAGTGCCATGGGATCCGTTCGACTCTCCTGAGAGAGCACGCACTGTCTCAGCTTAACCTTTCATCAAAAGTGGGAACACACAGGCTGAAGGCTTTTTGTTTTAATGTAGACATTCTATGAAATTGTTTGAAAAGGTTTTCTGAAAAGAGGAGTGCAATGATTAATTAGCTCTCCACACCAACTTGACTCCCATTGGTCCTTCTTGAATGCATTAAACAATAGATATTTCAGGAAGATTTCTGTTTCCGACCCCGACCCCATCCATTCGTAAAACTGATGTGGTTAGGATTACAGGGAAAAACCCATATGGAGCTGTGTGTAACCAGAGCAAGATCTACTGGTCCATTTTTATTTTAATCTGGACTTATTCTGGGAGTGACCACAGGACTGGTCACGCTGTTGCTCTGAAATCTGACACCAGGAGTTCTCAAGAAGTTTTTGACACAGACTCAGGTGACTCTGCACCAAGCTCCTTACTGTCTGTCTGCATCATTCCTTTGAACATTTGTTTACCATCTCATTTGCTTTTTCTTGAATGTTTAGCCTGCTTCTGCCCTATACCAACCTCTATACCTTTCTCTTTTACAATTATAGCAATGTACTCAAAATAAAAACACATTGTGTTCATTGTTGCTTGTCATGTTACATCAAGGTTTTTTTTTTATCTGGTGTTATGGACTAGACCAAACCCCCTTCAAATATATCAAGGAGATAGCCTCGATCCTAAGTTTTAACTTAAGGAGGCAAGTGTAAGGTGCTGTGTTCCAGATGTAATTCAACTGGGCATGCTCCTCAGCTTTAAGCAAACTACACTTTATTCTTACTCCCAGTTAAAAGGCAAGCAAAAGAAAAATGAATTACTATAGCTTTAAAAATCACACAACACCAGGTTATAGTCAAACAGGTTTATTTGGAAGCACTAGCTTTCGGAGCGCCGCTCCAGAGTCACCTGATGAAGGAGCACTGCTCCAAAAGCTAGTGCTTCCAATTAAACCTGTTGGGCTATAACCTGGTGTTATGTGATTTTTAACTTTGTACACCGCAGTATCTCCAAATCATAGTATAACTTTAACGCTATTGGAAAATTTAATAGAATAATAGATTATTTAACGACTATACAATAACTGTTCCAAGATAGTAACATCCCTTAAAAACATTCTTGGCAAAGACAAATTCAGTAAAATAGATTGTCTCACATGTGATGTGTCTCCAGGAGAAAAGAACACCATGAGAGAATTCAGGCAGAGAGAGAAACCCAGCGGCACAGTGGTTAGCACTGCTGCCTCACAGCGCCAGAGACCTGGGTTCAATTCCCACCTCAGGCAACTGACTGTGTGGAGTTTGCACGTTCTCCCCGTGTCTGCGTGGGTTTCCTCTGGGTGCTCCGGTTTCCTCCCATAGTCCAAGATGTGCAGCTCAGGTGAATTGACCATGCTAAATTGCCAGTAGTGTTAGGTAAGGGGTAAATGTAGGGGTATGGGTGGGTTGCGCTTCGGCAGGTTGGTGTGGACTTGTTGGGCCGAAGGGCCTGTTACCACACTGTAATGTAATCTAATCTAAAAATCCAACTCTTGGATTTAGTCGAGAGAGATGTATAGCAGCTCCCACAGCCAACTTTAAAACCCCAACTACTGAAAGCTAAACTAAACCCCAGGCTCTGTTGGGGCCTGACTCCACCCGTTCGTGCTGCTTCTATTGTTCTAACATTAACAAAAAACAGGGCTGCACAAGACGTTTACTTTACTGGCTTGGACGAGACAACCTGGCACTTCTATCTCAAAACCTGTCTTCAAAAAAAAGGACAAAATAAACCTCTTAAAGCCATTGTATAGTCGCACCTGTATCTATTGGGGCCAGGAGTGTATTGGTTAATCAAATATTCCAGATAATTAAGAGATCCACATAATCAATGCCAAAATACATGCTAAGTAATTGAAACATAATGTAGGGGGATACACTCACTGTTGTGCCTTATTTACAGCATAAATCATTTAAATAATAATGCAACTTTGTCTTAAATAAAACTTACCCGCAGAGAGCCTTTTCATTCACACCCTCAACTGACTACTCTGATATCACAGTAGATCATGGTATTTGAGGAGAAATTGACTTGAAATTGAATCAACTGTTGATATTTCGTATGGCCACTCAAGTGAGCAACAAGTACATTTACATTGGAGTAAATAAATTTTAAAAACTATAATAATTGGACAGAATAATCGAGTAAATGTTGCAGTATTTGAAATATATATGTTTCTCTGGTCTGTAAAGAGCGCCAGTTAAAACAAAGTTTACTGCATTACAGAACAAAGAGTTGTGGGGTCAGATACTCATGTTTTCGTGCATGGAGCGGGAACAGGGTAAAAAAAAGATTATCTAACCCACAGCAAAAGTCCCAGATTGGAAAAAGCCTCATCTTTGTTCCACCTTTTGGACTGGGGCAAATGTGGGAGATAGCTTTACATTAGCTCTCAGCAGGAGTGCAGGGAAATGACTGCAAGGTGGGTGATAAAGGAAAGATCCCTGCTCTTGACAGGATCATGCTGTGGTCAGACATAGACCCTGAGCAGAATAAACATCTCTAGGGAGAAAGATTGACACAGAAATTAAGAGAAAGAGAGAGAAAACACATAAACAATGAATGAAAGAGTGAAGGGATTACTGAGTGGTTTCAAGCGCAGGCATTTGCAAGTCACACAGGAGTTACAGCTGCCAGGTTGAAATGTTGCGAAAAAGTTAATACACCTCTCACCTTTAGCCCAACTCACCAAGGCTCAACAAAGTAGAAGCAACACTAGAAATCTGAAAGAAAATGTTCCTGAAGACATTAGCAGTGTCCCTGTGGGTCACAACACATGATCTAGCAGCACTGGTGCAGAAGGTAGATTGCCCTGACTTGGGAGCTTTAAGAGGACATAGTCATTACTCACCAGCAACAAAACCGAATCGACCAGCTGGAGAATCTCCGGCAGCGACTCCTGGACAACACACACAAAGTTTTTCAATACCACAGGCGTTGATTGTCACTTTGATTCTTACATTCCCATAGAATCCCTACAGTGTAGAAGTAGGCCATTCTGCCCAACAACTCCACACTGACTCTCCGAAGAGCATCCAGACTCACACCTATCCCTGTAACACTGCACCACCTATGGCTAATCCTACTACCCTACACATCCATGGACGGGATGAGCAATTTTGCAAGGCCAATCCATCTGGCGTGTACACATCTTTTGATTGTGGAAGGAAACCAGAGCACCCAGACGAAACCCACACAGACACAGGGAGAATGTGCAGAACACACACAGACAGTCGTCCGAGGCTGAAATCGAACCCGAGTACCTGGCGCTGTGAGGCAGCAGTGCTAACCACTGAGCCACTGTGACACTGTGCCACCCTAAAGCCTACTGCACCTGCTGTTCCAAGGTGGTCTCCCATCCCAGCAATGACCTTGGTGGTGGGCAAGTTGTTGGAGGGAATCCTGAGGGACAGGATGTACATGTATTTAGAAAGGCAAGGACTGATTAGGGATAGTCAACATGGCTTTGTGCATGGGAAATCATGTCTCACAAACTTGATTGAGTTTTTTGATGAA
>NC_057745.1:30868180-30882459 GCF_004010195.1 Chiloscyllium plagiosum
TCTTTGGTGTTTCCTCCGGTGTTTATAGTGGTCTGTCCCTGCCGCTTCCGGTTGTCAGTTTCAGCTGTCCGCTGTAGTTGTTGGTATATTGGGTCCAGGTCGATGTGTTTGTTGATGGAGTTTGTGGATGAATGCCATGCCTCTAGGAATTTCCTGGCTGTTCTCTGTCTGGCTTGCCCTATGATAGTAGTGTTGTCCCAGTCGAATTCATGTTGCTTGTTGTCTGCGTGTGTGGCTACTAAGGATAGCTGGTCGTGTCGTTTCGTGGCTAGTTGATGTTCATGTATGCGGATTGTTAGCTGTCTTCCTGTTTGTCCTATAGCCACACACGCAGACAACAAGCAACATGAATTCGACTGGGACAACACTACCATTATAGGGCAAGCCAGACAGAGAACAGCCAGGGATTTCCTAGAGGCATGGCACTCATCCACAAACTCCATCAACAAACACATCGACCTGGACCCAATATACCAACCACTATAAACACCGGAGGAAACATCAAAGAAGCGCTTCGCAGGAGGCTCCCAAGCACTGATGATGTCGCCTAGCCAGGGGACGAAATGTTTGCAACAAAAACTTCCAGCTCGGCGAACAGAACCACAACAACAAATTCTGTCTTCTGTAATTTCCAGGCTTCTGAGCAGAAAACCGATGTGCTTTTCTCCCCAGAGTGACATGCACATTGCAATGCAACAATGGAAGTCTGTTCTGGCTTTGAAGGCAAGTTCAATGTTGGTGAAGACTCTGTAATATTGTGGACCGGGTCCCTCCATGGAAAGCTACATGCATGCTTGCCAGAATGGAAATTTTAATTTGGATAAATGTGAGGTATTGCATTTTGTAAAACAAACAGGGGCCAATACTTATACAATTAAAAGTAGGGCCTTGGTTATTGTTATAGAACAGAGAGAACAGGGGTTCAGGTACACAATCCTTTGAGGTTTGAGTCACAGGATGGTGAAGAAGACATTTCGCACACTTGCCTTTATTGTTCATACATTTGAATATGGGAATTGGGATATTATGTCGAGGTTGTACAGGATTTTGTTGAGGCCTTTTCTGGAATATTGGATCCAGCTCGAGTCTCACTGTGAAAGGAACGATATTATTAAACTGGAGAGGGTTCAGAAGAGATTTATGAGGATGTTAATGCAAATGGAGGGTTTGCTCACAGGAACTGAGGAGATTGAGGCTTTTAAAATCATGAAGGGTATAGATAAGGTGTATAGCAGGTGTCTTTTCCCTAAGGTGGGGGATTTGAAGACGAGAGACATATTTTTAAAATGAAAGGAGACAGATTACAAAAGACATGAAGGGCAACGTTTTTACACAGACAGTGGTTTGTGTGTGGAATGAACTCCCAGAGGAAGTGGTGGGTACGGGTATAATTACATATGTAAGACATTTGGCTAAATACGTGAATAAGGTGGTTTGGGGAGATATGGGCCAAATGCAAGCAGGTGGGACTAGGTTAGTTTGGGAACATGGCTGGCATGGACTATCTCTCCTGTGCACTTTCCTTTGATGAAATATAAATTTTCTATAGATTCTTAAATAAGTGGCACAGTTGATATCAACAGATACACCGTCCAATGCACAAGCCTCCACCCAGCCAGGAAAACAGAGACTCTGTCACTGCAGCTGCTGTAATACAGCATCAGAGACAATAACACTTTCTGTCACAGAATTACACCAAAACCAGGATCACTAATATGGTGACAAAAATTTTGAACCTGTGTTGTTGGAGCAATGACCAGTATCCACAACCTGTGTCATTATTATGACTTGTATCCAGGAGCAGTGTCACTGATACAAGGTCCAGTGTCTCGGACCAGTTTTACTGGTGTGATGAGTAGTGCTACTGGGTGCCAGAAACAAATAACACAGTTGACTGGTCTTACACTGGTCCAGCGCTACTGTTTTTTTTAACTCTGGGACAGCTTTAAAACACAGATGGTGTCTTCAAGCCTAATTGACTGCGAGCATGCTGGGTAAACAATGGCCTAGTGCTACCATCACTGGTCTGTTAATCCAGAGACACAGCTAACACTCTGGGACCTGGGTTTGAAGGCTGCCGTGGTGTATAGTGGAATCTGGAATTAAATGTCTAATGATGACCTATGACTCCCTGTCAATTGTTGGGGAAAAGCCCATCTGGTTCAACGTCCTTTAGGAAAGGAAGCTGCCATTCTACCTACACGTGACTCCAGACCCACAGCAATGTGGTTGACTCTTAACTGCCCTCTGGGCAATTAGCGATGGGCAATAATGCAAAACAGCACCAACAAACCTGGGCTGATCCTTAATCCTTATTTCAACCTGCTACCTATTCCCCATACATGGTTTCTCTCCTCCTGTTCACCTCCCGTTCATGTCTCTGTTAAGACATGCCACAAGTGTTGCTCATACACCTGCTTCCACCACCTCCAGGCACCCACCACCCTCTGTGTGAAAAACATCTTCCCAGGCTTCTCCCCTAAACTTTCCCCTTCTCTTCTTGAACCTGTGCCCTCTTGTCGGTGACCTGTCCACCCTGGGAAAAAAGCCTCTGACTCTCTACCCTCTCTATGCCCCTCATAATTTTGTAGTTCGCTATCAGGGTGTCTCTCAGTCTCAGTCTTTCCAGTGAAAACAATCTGGGTTTATCCAACCTCTCCTCATAACTAACCTGTCAACATCAGTGTGAACCTTCCCTGCACCCTGTCCTTCTTGTCGTGTGGTGACCAGAACTGAATGTTATATTTCAAACATGACCTTACTAACGTTTTAAACAGCTGTAACATAATTTGCCAACTTTTATATTCAATGTCCTTGACATGTCTATGCTTATAAGGGTTCTACCAATTATTGTATAATTCGCACCTGAATTAGATCTTCCAAAATTGCATTTGTCTGGATTAAACTCCATCTGCCATTTCTGTGCCCAAATCTGCATTCTATCGATATCCTGTTGCATAAATGCTGATTCCCTTATTCTCTTTAACTAATTAAAAAAAAAATTGAAGTCTTAAATTCACTAAAACTGATCTCTCGATTTCTTATGGGCTGTAAAATTGAAAGTGGTGTCTGTAGGTAAGTAGCTGGGAGAAATTCTTTTAAATGGGCTTCACTGGCTAACATTTGTGCCCATCCCTAATTGCCCTCGAGAATTGGGGGAGAGCTGCAATACTTGTGCCAAATATAACAGAGAGAGCAAAATTATTACAACGGACAGTTTCCATTCAGTATGAGATTAGACATGGCGGCACATAGAATCACTACAGTGTGGAAACAGGCCATTGGGTCCAACTAGTCTACACCAACTCTCCAAAGAGCATCCAACCAGACTCACCTCCATTCTATCACCCAGCATTTCCCATGGCAAACCCACACATCCCAAAACACCATGGGCAATTTAGTCTGGCCAATCCACCTGACCTGCACATCTTTGGACTGTTGGAGGAAACTGGAGCACTCAGAGAAAACCCACGCAGACACGGGGAGAACGTGCAAACTCCACACAGACAGTCACCTGAAGCTGGACTTGAATCCGGGTCCCTGACGCTGTGAGGCAGCGGTGCTAACCACTGAGCTACCGTGCCATAATGTGGGTTAGGTCATATATTATTGGATGTGAAGTGCAGACTCTGTGTCCTCAGAACTTACGTTTCTCCACTAGCTTTGTCTGGCCAGCAAACATTGATGCATTACATTCAGTCACCTCATCAGCGTTACTGGAAATTACCATTGGCTGAGCAATGCTCCTTATGACAGAGCACTGTCCACAACCTGTCATCCCAAAAATGATTTACTTGTTGTTAGTCTTTGCTTTCTGCTCATTAGCCAATCCTCCACTCATGTTAGTATTTTGCTTCGAATTTATATGAGCCCCTAAACAACCTTTCACATGGCACCTTCTTAAATCCCAGTATAATACATCCACTGGCTCCCTATTATCCACCCTGCTCATTCAGCCTTCAGGATACTCTGACAGATTTGCAAAAGATGATTTCTGATTCATAAACTTGCACTTAGAAATGGATTAAGCCTTCATGTCTAAACTAACCAGATTGATAGAAACATGAAGGTAACATAATAGGAAATTATACATGACAAAGTTTCCTTTGTTCTGGCATTTACGATTAACTAAAAGTTGGTAGATTTTGTAAACTGTTCTACCTGTGGAGTCAGGAAAGCCTCCATATGTCTCCGTCTCTCCCTCCTAAATGCTCTTTCCTTTTGGCAGTGTCGTATTAATCACTCATGTAGAATGGGGACTTGGCAAATAATCCAAAAGATGTGATGTCAAGTGTAAGAGATCGGTTAAAGTCACTTATGAATCACAAAAAAGTTGGCTTGCAGGTTCAGCAAGTAATTAAGAAAACAAATGGAATTTGTCCTTCATTGCTAGAGGGATAGAGTTAAAAACAGGGAGGTTCAGTTGCAGCTAGTCAGGGTGCTGGTGAGGCCACACCTGGAGTACTGCATGCAGTTTTGGTCTCCTTACTTGAGAAAGGACGTACTGGCGCTGGAAGGGGGTGTACAGGAGGTTCACTGGGTTGATTCCAGAGTTGAAAGAGTTGCTTTATGAGGAGAGAGTGAGTAAACTGGGACTATACTCATTGGAATTTAGAACAATGAGGGAAGATCTTACAGAAACATGTAAAATTATGAAGGGAATAGATAAGATAGAAGCAGGGAGGTTGTTTCTACTGGCAGGTGAAACCAGAACTAGTGACCATAGCCTCAAAATAAGGGGGCGCAGAGTTCAGACTGAGATGAGGAGGAACCTCTTCACCCAGAGGGTTGTGAATCTGGCAATTCCCTGCCCAGGGAAGCAGTTGGGGCTGTCTCGTTGAATGTTTTTTAAGGCAAAGACAGATAGGTTTCTGAACAGTAAAGTAATTACAGTGAGCGGGCAGGAACATGGAGCTGGGTCCACAAACCATGGTCTTATTGAATAGCGGAGCAGGCTTGAGGGGCCAGATGACCTACTCCTGCTCCTGGGTCTTATGGTCTTATGGTCTTATGATTCCACTGACCTGACCCATGTGAGATTCCTGTATCTGGAAGGCTTACTTTTAATGTCCACAGGGACATTGTATCAGAATTCAACATACGATACACTAGCATCCTGCAGGCCCAATCACCACGGGATTGTATACGTTTCTGGATAGATCCATCATATCTTTCCAGAACAATTAGGGATGGTCATTCACAGACCAGAGAAAAAAAAAGTTGCACCTTTGTCAAGATGAGAGAAATAGAAAATGGGAAACAATGGAGCATTTGGACAAACATTTGTCACAGTGGTATTGCGAGAATCTAATACTAAGGAGTCCATAGCAGGATATTCATAAAATCATAATGGGAGCAAGGCTGAATCAACATGGCTTTGTGAAGGGGAATTAGTGTTAATCTATTTATTAGAGCTATTTGACAAAACAACAAACAAAGTAATAAAAGGAACGTGAAAGTGTGGTGAATTGGGATTTTCAAAAATCTGGTTGGACCAAAAGGTCTGTTTCCGTGCTGTGAGACACTGTGGCTCTAAGTCATTAGATAACATGGCGCTGCAGGTAACGTTTTAGCAGGGATAAAGGATTATTAACTGATAAGTAGCAGGGAGTAAAGGGTCTGTTTCTGGTTAGCAAGCTGCAACTGGTGGAGTGCTAGAGGGGACTCAACTGTCTGTGTGGAGTTTGCACATTCTCCCCCGTGTCTGCGTGGGTTTCCTCCGGGTGCTCCGGTTTCCTCCCACAGTCCAAAGATGTGAAGGTTAGATGAATTGGCCATGGGAAATGTCGGCTTAGAGGGATAGGGTGGTGAGGTGGGTGTGGGTGGGATGTTCTTCGGAGGGTCGGTGTGGACTTGTTGGGCCGTATGGCCTGTTTCCACACTGGAGGGATTCCATGATTCTGTCACTCCATGATATTAGTGACTCAGATGGAGGGGTGGAATGTATTGTAGTTAAATTTACTGATAAAACTGCAATAGGTTGGAAAATAAATTGTCGCAAGCAGATAAAGAGTCCGGAAAGAAATATATATAGGTTCGGTGACAGGGCAAAACATTTGGCACGTGGCATATAGTGTGGAAAACTATGAACCCAGTAGCACAAAGGGATCGGGTGATCAGGTGCATGAATCACATAACGTTGATACGTAGGAACAGGAAGTGATTGAGCAGGCAAATGGAACATTGATAATCATTGTGAGGGGAACAGAATATGTAAGTAGCAAGTTTTATCACATACGGGGCCTCAGTGAGACTACATTTGGAGTGCTGTAGACAGTTTATGCCTCCTTGTTAGAAAAGATATCATTGTATTAGGAGCAGTTCACAGAAGGTGCACATAACTATTCCTGGAATAAAAGACTTAGCTCATGGAGAGAGGTTGATAAACTTAATCCCGAGATTAAGAAGTGAATTTATTGAAATATACAAGTGGCTGGATTGGATGTTTCATCTTATAGGTGAGGTTAGAACTCGGGGACATCTGTTCTATTTATGACCAGAATGTGGCAAAATCTTTCTCTCAGAGTGTGTGGAATTCTTTTCCAAAGAGGGGCAGTGCTGCCTGGATCACTGAATAAATTAAAGGTTGAGTGGGATAGGCTTTGGATAGGGAAGGGAGTCAAGGGTTACAGGTGGCAGGTGGAAAAGTGAAGTAGAGGCCACACTTTGATCTTATCAAATGACAGAACATGTTTGAAGGGCCTACCCCTACTTCTCAGCCCCATGGTCCCCATAACAAAATATTAAAAAAATAAATCATACTGTTACACAAATTGTATTTTGACATAATAATCAGGTCAGAAGTAACGCAATGTCAGATTATAGTCCAACAGGTTTATTTGAAATCACAAGCTTTCTGAGCGCTGCTCCTTCATTAGGTGGTCTGACGGAGGAGCAGCGCTCAGAAAGCTTGTAATTTAGAATAAGCTTGTTGGACTATCACCTGGTGTTGTGTGACTTCAGACCTTGTCCAACCTATGATGTAGGGCTTTTTGCCCGAAATGTCGATTCTCCTGCTCCTCGGATGCTGCCTGACCTGCTGTGCTTTTCCAGCACCACAATCTCGACTCTAACCTGCAGCATCTGCAGTCCTCCCTTTCGCCTTGTCCACCCTGTGTCCAACACTTCCAGATCATCGACACAATAATCGACCACCTTAAAACTGATCACCATTCCACCATCCTGACATTGAAAAGGCATGAAGATTCACCTTTCATTATTCACTCGCGCCCATTCCTGTCTCACAGCTAGAGAGCGACAACAACTGGCATTTATATAGCACCTTTGACATGATAACATTTCTGCAAGGACTTCACGTGAGGAGAATTGGGGTATCACTGAGCCAATCAAAAGGCTGGTAATCAGAATCTTAAAGAAAAAGAAGAAGTGCTGGAGAAACTCAGCAGGTCTGGTGGCATCTATGAAGAGAGAAACCGGATCAATGTTTTGAGTCCAGTAGGAGCCTTCTCCAGAATGGAAGAACTTCAGCTGAGTTTCTTCCCCTTTGTAGGTCAGATTTCAAGCATCCACAATCATTTTCCTTTATTTGAGTGACCAGAATATTAGACAAAAGGATGAATTTAAAGAGCATGGAAGAAGGATAGGGACATTTGAGGAAAGCATTCCAGAAGTTATGATGTGGAGATGTCGGTGTAGGACTGGGGTGTACAAAGTTAAAAATCACACAACACCATGTTATAGTCCAACAGGTTTAATTGGAAGCACTAGCTTTCGGAGCGCTGCTTCCTCATCAGATAGCTGTGGAGCAGGACCATAAGACACAGAATTTATGGCAAAAATTACAGTGTCATGCAGCTGAAATGACATATTGAACAAACCCTAGATCGTTGTTGAGTCTTTCATCGTTTGGAATCGGTTGCAGGTTTCGGTGCATTAATATGTAAATCCCAGAACTTCTTTTAAGTCACATTCTCAAGATAATTTAAGGCTTTATAACAAAAGTTGACATCTCAGTTCAGGCAATGTATTAAAGGTGTGAGGTTAGAGTCTGTCTGCATCCCAATCTAGAGTCAGACTGGTTCTATTCCCAAAGTGGAATTTATAAAATATTGCATGCATTGATTGCCTGCAGATTGGGCATTTTTTGAACAAAATAAAATGCATTTGCAAATATAATTCTGCAAATACAGATTCACCCCATAGACTTATATGTGTGTGTCTGTGTGCATGAGAGAGAGAGAGAGAGAGACCTTCCAGGAGTTAGTTGGCTGAGGGTTTGGCAATGTACTGTTGATTGATGGAAATTAGGGATGTGATATTGTCAGAGTTGGAATGATGCACAGCTGCTGGGCAGATAGTGGATCTTACAGGATAGATATTGGTTGGGGGTGGGGGAGTGTGGAGAGGAGGGACTATGATTGTGGAAGATTGCACAAGCCTGCAGACAATGGTGTCCAAACTAATGGACAACGGTTTACTCTAATAAGTAAAGATTGCTCAGAGGACAACAAAGGGATTATTGGAGTTGGAAAGCACCGTGAACTATTACAGTGGGGCTTGCTACTGTAATCCTTGGAGATTAGATTTCCTGATGCAATCCAGCTCCAATTTGTGGCTTGTCAGTGCTGTGATCACAGGCTGGAACTTGATCACTGGGCCCACCTTGGGTTTTGCGATGGGATCTCATACAAACTATGATAGTGGCACAGTAAATTCAGTGAGGAAGCCAGCCAGACAAGGTTTGAGACCTGGGCTCTGACCCTGTGACCTTCTAATTTCTCTGAGCTTCCTGCCTATATATTTTTCTCTTTGCGCCAACTGCTCGGCTGACAGAAAGCTACGTTATCCATCTGCTGTTTTATTTAACACTCGGAAACATTGACGCAGAGAAGCAAAGCAGTGGGAGGCCAGTCAGCCCTTCAAAACAGTCCTATCATGCTAGATCATCTACACCAACAACTTCCCCCAGCCCAATCCTCCTAGCCCTTCATGGGAATGAACGTTTTGTTTGGACAACTGTGCTTATCACACAAACATCAACCATTGTCTTTGAGTCTTGTTAATTGCAAATGATAGATTCAAGAGAGCGGTGTTGATTGTTTGATGCTGCTTATTCTGCTTATTTGGCAGAATGGGCTGAATGGCCTCCTATATTTTATTGCTCCGTGATAGATTGATTTTCAATCCATTAATCAGCAATCAACTCATAAAGCCATAGAGACATACAGCACAGAAACAGACTCTTTGGTCCAAATCGTACATACCAACCAGATATCCTAAATTAACCTAGTCCCATTTGCCAGCATTTGGCCCATATGCCTCCAAACCCTTCCTATTCATATACCCATCCAGTGGTTTTCTTGAATGCTGTAATTGTACCAGCCTCCACCACTTCCTCTGGCAGCTCATTCCATACAGGTGCCACCCTCTGGTCCCTTTTAAGTATTTCCACTCCCACCTTCAACCTATGCTATCTAGTTTTGGATTCCTCTACCCTTGGAAAAAGATTTTGGCAATTCACCCTATCCAAGATCCTCATGATATTATAAACCTCTATAAGGTCACCCCTCAGCCTCTGTAAAACAGCCCCAGCCTATTCAGCCTCTCCCTGTAGCTCAATCCCTGCAGCCCTGGCTACTCCGTGTAAATCTTTTCTGAAACCTTTCAAGTTTAACAGCATCCTTCCTATAACAGCGAGAACAGAATTGAGCGAGCTATTCAAGAAGTGGCCTAACCAGTATCCTGTACAGCCGCAACATAACATCTCAATTCCTCCATTCAATGCACCAACTAATGAAGGCTGGTGTACCAAACACCTTCTTCACTGTCTTATCTACCATCTTCAAACTCACTTGATTTGTCTCTGAATCAGAGGGTAGCGTTTAAAACATTGCTTTTCTGTTGAATTTTTGCCTGGCTGTATTAAAGGGGTGGTTTTAAACCGGGTTCTTACTGCAAACAATCTGGAGCTAGCAAGAAGTCCACCCTGTTTCACAAACCAAATGTGCAATTCAAAGATTGGATTGCATGAAGGTATTTCCTCTGAAACATACGCAGTGTGTGCAACCACAATCCCTTGGCCACAAATGACGAAGAGAATTATGCCTGTCAGCGTCTCCCGTGTACGCAGCATGCAGCCCTGGACTCCGGCCTGCCAAGAATCAGCTATCAAAAGCCTGCACCACCCCTGCAAGCTTCCCCAGCTGTTTCCCCCCCTCTCCCTTGATCCCACCACAGTGGTGTGGAAGCTTGGAGCAGCTTTACCTGTCTTCAATCACTAACGTAGTACTCACTGACTTACCGAAGTGGAGCTCTGCAGCCATCACATCTGATGATATCCCCCTCTTTCTGGGACCTGTATACAGTGCATTGACTCACTCCTTCCAGATGCTCTCTCTCTCTTTGCAGTTGCTGGTGAAAGACAAATTCAGATTTCCTGTAATGAGGCGGAAAAAGCCTTGGACCAGGTGGGGAAGAGCCTTGCCGTTGTGTGACAGCTCATTCCCAAAGGGATTCACTCCTGAGACATCGGGCTGTCAGCTGGTAGCAGACTTGACTGTGAGTCAGAAGGTTCAGGATCCTCTCTTGGGACTGAACCCATAATCCAGGTTGACATGACAGGCCTACACTGAGGGAGTGCCAGAACCTCTGCTTTTCCCATAAACTGGAAAGCCGCAGCCTTTCTGCTCCCTCAGGTGGTTGTAAAACATCACATAACACTATTGAAAGAAAGATGAGGAGAATTCTCCCCCGTGCCCAAGCTAATTTTTATTGCTGAACCAAAGCATAATTAGCCAGATTCCCTAATCGTTCCCACATTATTATCTTTGGGAGGCAACTACACACAAATAACTGCTGGGATTTCAAAATCGGAACAGGACACACTACAAATAATTAACGGTAATCAGTTGACTGTTGGGTGTGATTCTGTGATTGTGTAACACTTAGTGAACAATAGTAATTGCGCTAATAGCTACAATGGTAACCACTTAATGCAAAGGTAAAGTTGCCATATTTTTTGTGAGAATATGGGACTGCTTTTTCATTAGAGACAGACAACTATTGGTGGTTTAAACCGTTGGTAAAGGTGAGGGGAGTTTTTCAGCAGGAGAGACCTCCATGAGTTATTTTTTACATTTAGATTTAGATTCCCTACAGTGTGGAAACAGGCCCTTCGGCCCAACAAGTCCACACTGACCCTCCGAAGCGTAACCCACCCAGACTCATTCCCCTACATTTACCCCTTCACCTAACACTACGGGCAATTTAGCGTGGCCAATTCACCGAACCTGCACATTTTTGGTGCTGGGGGAGGAACCGGAGCACCCGGAGCAAACCCACACAGACACGGGGAGAACGTGCAAACTCCACACAGTCAGTCGCCTGAGGCGGGAATTGAACCCGGGTCTCTGGTGCTGTGAGGCAGTAGTGCTAACTACCGTGCTGCCCTCACTGTGCCACTATGCCGTGCGGTATTCCTAGCCTCTGACCTGCTCTTGTTGCCACTGTGTTTATGTGGTGAGTCCTTATACATCTTTTTTTTATGCATCTCCAGGGTGGGAAGGGAATCAAGAAGGTGCCACATAAATGTAAGTTATTCTTGTTACTCTTTAAATTTACCATTTGTGTAGCATGTGTCAAATCTCTTCCCATCCACTTTGATGAAATTGAACTGCTAGTGGGAAATTGCATAGTCAGGTAAATATCACGTCTGAATCTCAAAGCTGGTGGAACCCATAGTCTCAACAATGCTGTGACCTCCGTTCACACTGGGAGACTTTGTTTTTAAATTCAAGATCAAACAGGCACTTGCTTCAAAGCATCCTTTGCTTGGTTTCCCCTCTCAGAGGTATGTAGCACAGCCTTTATGTGAGATGCAGTGATCCCACACCCACCTCCCAATGGCTCTGCTAACTGTGCCTCAGGCTGCTGTCTGAGCTCCATTGCATAATATCAGACCTGCCTCGGCTGTCGCCAGATTTCACTGACATCTCCAAGACTCGTACCAAATGGATACCAACAGCGATGGGAATTGTGTTGCATATGGTGGAGGGATGCAGAATGAACAGTACCATCAAAGTTGAGCTGACCTTGCTGCAAACCTGCCAGGGATCCTCATGATGATGAAGCTAATGAGAGTGGCTCAGTGGTTAGCACTGCTGCCTCACAGCACCAGAGACACGGGTTCAATTCCAACCTCGGGGACAACTGTCTGTGTGGAGTTTGCACATTCTCCCCGTGTCGGTGTGGGTTTCCTCCGGGTGCTCCGGTTTCCACCCACAGTCCAAAGATATTCAGGTTGAGTGAAGTGGCCATGCTAGATTGCCCACAGTGTTTAGGGATGTGTAAGTTAGGGCAATAATCAGGGGTAAATGTAGAGTAATAGGGTAGGTGAATAGGTCTGGGTGGGGTACTCTTTAAAGGGTCAGTGTTGTCTTGTTGGGCTGAATGGCCTGTATCCACACTATAGAGATTCCCAGGTCAGCTGACCCAGCAAGCTGCAATGTCAGCGTATATCGCATCAATTCACACCTGCTTCAAAGCACAGCTTGCTCTTGATGAATGATTCCCTGCTTTCCGCTGTCCAGAATATGAATTCCTTTGAGCTGCTAATTACTAAGTTGACACTGTGCACAATTCAGTGTTATGTATTCCTCCATGACACCCTGGTCCACTCCTCCTTCACTTCCAACAACACCTCCCCCCCCCAACAACCCCATGGCACTTCCCCCTGCAACTGCAGAAGGTACAAAACCTGCCCATTTCCCTCCTCCCTCCTCAGTATCCAAGGGCCCAAAAACACCTTCCAGGGGAAGCAGTGATTTATCTGCACTTCACACAATCTAGGAGGTGCAGTCCAGGAAGGGGAGGGAGGTGTCCAAGATAGTCCAGGTGAACTTGAGGTCAGAGTGGAAGGTGTTCACGGAGTTGATGAGCTGTTTAATAACCTCGTGGGAGCACAAGGTTGAAGGTTCCTAATGAAGAGCTTATGCTCAAAACATCAACTCTCCAGCTCCTCAGATGCTGTGTGACCAGCTGTGCTTTTCCAGCACCACCCTTTTTGAATTCACACAATCTAGTCTACTGTATCCACTGCTCACAATGTGGTCTCCTCTACACTGGGGAAATGAAGCATAGACTGGCTAACTGCTCGAAACATCAACTCTCCAGCTCCTCAGATGCTGTGTGACCAGCTGTGCTTTTCCAGCACCACCCTTTTTGAATTCACACAATCTAGTCTTTTGTATCCACTGCCCACAATGTGGTCTCCTCTACAGTGGGGAAAATGAAGCATAGACTGGCTAACTGCTTTGCAGAACACCCTACACTCTGTCCGCAAAAAAATGACCCTGAGCTTCCAGTTGCCTGTCACTTTAACACACCAACTTGTTCCCTGGCCAACAGGTCTGTCCTCAATTTGTTGCAACGCTCCAGTGAAGCTGGAAGAACAGCACCTAGTTTTCCACTTGAGAACTCTGCAACCTTCTGGTCTCAATATCGCGTTCAACAATCTTAGGGCTTGAGTCATCTTCTCCCATTTCCTGACCCCAACCCCCACATATCAGGCCTTGTTATCACATAGTCCCCTATAACACACAACTCATTGTTAGCAACTAATTGTTCCCTTTATTAGTTACTTATTCTCTCAGGTTGATCGTTATCCATTCCTTTGTCTGTCCAACTGTTTTTCTCTTTACGAGGGCTCTATCTCCACCTATCATTTACTCCCTACCCCTACCCCCATAGTATCTTCCACATAAAATTCAACTTCCTCACCGCTCCAGTCAGTTCTGAGGAAGGGTCACTGGACTTGAAACGTTAACTCTGCTTTCTCTCCACAGATGTTGCTAGACCCGCTGAGCCTTTCCAGCGATTGCTGATTTTGTTTCTGAAGTGTGCCTGCACATTGTACAATGAGGTGTCGGGGGGAGCCATTGGCTGGGCCTCACTAGCAATGTGGCCGTGAGCTAAGTGCAAACCGTTGGTTAAGACTGAAGGCTGCTCGGGCAGAGGGTGAAGGCTGGAGGATTGCTGAGAAAAACTGCAGATCTTGAGTGCAGTGGGAAGAGGAGCAGTTAGTGGATGAGGAGGATTTGGATGCCTTGGTGTGGCTGAAGGCTGGGGCCTGGGCAATGGTGATGATAGGGTAAAAACAATGACTGCAGATGCTGGAAACCAGATTCTGGATTAGTGGTGCTGGAAGAGCACAGCAGTTCAGGCAGCATCCAACGAGCAGCGAAATCGACATTTCGGGCAAAAGCCCTTCATCAGGAATAAAGGCAGAGAGCCTGAAGCGTGGAGAGATAAGCTAGAGGAGG
>NC_057745.1:30882665-30887194 GCF_004010195.1 Chiloscyllium plagiosum
CTAAAGCGCTCTGCTAGTAGGCGCCCAGTCTCCCCAATGTAGAGGTGACCGCATCGGGAGCTACGGATACAATAGATGATATTAGTGGATGTGCAGGTAAATCTTTGATGGATGTGGAAAGCTCCTTTGGGGCCTTGGATAGAGGTGAGTGAGGAGGTGTGGGCGCAGGTTTTACAGTTCCTGCGGTGGCAGGGGAAAGTGCCAGGATGTGAGGGTGGGTCGTAGGGGGGCGTGGACCTGACCAGGTAGTCACGGAGGGAACGGTCTTTGCGGAAGGCGGGGAGGGGTGGGGAGGGAAATATATCCCTGGTGGTGGGGTCTGTTTGGAGGTGGCGGAAATGTCGGCGGATGATTTGGTTTATGCGAAGGTTGGTAGGGTGGAAGGTGAGCACCATGGGCGTTCTGTCCTTGTTGCGGTTGGAGGGGTTGAGTCTGAGGGCGGAATTGCGGGATGTGGATGAGATGCGTTGGGGGGCATCTTTAACCACGTGGGAAGGGAAATTGCGGTCTGTAAAGAAGGAGGCCATCTGGTGTGTTCTATGGTGGAACCGCTCCTCCTGGGAGCAGATACGGCGGAGGCGGAGGGATTGGGAATACGGGATGGCATTTTTGCAGGAGGTAGGGTGGGAAGAGGTGTAATCCAGGTAGCTGTGGGTCGGTGGGTTTGTAGAAAATGTCAGTGTCAAGTCTGTCGTCACTGATGGAGATGGAGAGGTCCAGGAAGGGGAGCCAGGTGTCGGAGATGGTCCAGGTAAATTTAAGGTCAGGGTGGAATGTGTTGGTGAAGTTGATGAATTGCTCAACCTCCTCGCGGGAGCACGAGGTGGCGCCAATGCAGTCATCAATGTAGCGGAGGAAGAGGTGGGGAGTGGTGCTGGTGTATTTACGGAAGATCAACTGCTCTACGTAGCCAACAAAGAGACAGGCATAGCTGGGGCCCATATGTGTGCCCATGGCTACCCCTTTGGTCTGGAGGAATTGGGAGGATTCAAAGGAGAAATTGTTAAGGGTGAGGACGAGTTCGGCCAAACGAATGAGAGTGTCGGTGGAGGGGTACTGTTGGGAACGTCTGGAGAGGAAAAAACGGAGGGCTTGGAGGCCCTGGTCATGGTGGATGGAGGTGTAGAGGGATTGGATATCCACGGTGAAGATGAGGCATTGGGGGCCGGGGAAACGGAAGTCTTGGAGGAGGTGGAGGGCTTGGGTGGTGTCTCGAACGTATGTGGGGAGTTCCTGGACTAGGGGGGATAGGAGTCTGCTATGGAGCTGGGTGATGTAATTTTACCTCCAGCAAGGAGTTTTACCTGATGTGGGAAGGTAGGAATAATGTTTAAAATTCCCTCGCGTATAGGTAGAGTGGTTGCTGAGCAGAAGCAGACATGGGACTGCTGGGTAAGTAAGGCTTTATATTTGGGTGGTCTGTGACACAGAGTCTGTCCCTGTTGCTCAGAAGGGAAGGAGGAAGAGGAGCAGAGCATTAGCCATTGGGGACTCCATAGTTAAGGGGACAGATGGGAGCTCTGTGGGAATGCGAAAGACTCATGGTTGGTGTGTTGCCTCCCATGTGCCAGGGTTTGCCTTGTCTCAGACGGTATTTTTGGGATCCTAGCAGGGGAGGGGGAGCAGCCCCAAGTCATGGCCCACATAGGCACCAATGACATTGGTAGGAAGAGAGATGGGGATTTAAGGCCAAAATTCAGGGAGCTAGGATGGAAGCTTAGAGCTAGGACAAACAGAGTTGTTATCTCTGGTTTGTTGCCCGTACCACGTGCTAGTGAGGTGAGAAATAGGGAGAGAGAGGAGTGGAACACATGACTACAGGGATGATGCAGGAGGGAGGGTTTTGGATATGTGGATAATTGGGGCTCTTTCTGAGGTAGATGGGACCTCTACAAACAGGATGGTCTACACCTGAACCAGAGGGGTACCAATATTTTGGGGGGAAATTTGCTAATGCTCTTCGAGTTGGTTTAAACTAATTCAGCAGGGGGATGGGAACCAAAGTTGTAGTTCGTATATAGAGGAGGTTGAGAATAGGGAGATCCAAAATAAGGTTTCAGGATCGCAAGAGGGCACCTGTAAGCAAAAAGTTGTTTTGAATTGTGTCTATTTCAATGCCGGGAGCATCTGGAATAAGGTGGGTGAACTTGCAGCAAGAGTTGGTACCTGGAATTTTGATGTTGTGGCCATTTCGGAGACATGGATAGAGCAGGGACAGGAATGGTTGTTGGAGGTTTCAGGATTTGAATGTTTCAGTAAGAACAGAAAATGCTAAAAGAGGGGGTAGGTGTGGCATTGTTAGTCAAGGACAGTATTACGGTGGCAGAAAAGACGTTTGAGGACTCCTCTACTGAGGTAGTATGGGCTGAGGTTAGAAACAGGAAAGGAGAGGTTACCCTGCTGGGAGTTTTCTATAGGCCTCCGAATAGTTCCAGAGATGTAGAGGAAGGGATAGCAAAGATGATTCTTGATAGGAGTGAGAGAGACAGGGTAGTTGTTATGGGGGCTTTAACTTTCCAAATATTGACTGGGAATACTATACTTTAGATGGGTCAGTTTTTGTCCATTATGTGCAGGAGGCTTTTTTGACACAGTATGTAGACAGGCCAACAAGGGGTGAGGCCACATTAGATTTGGTACTGGGTAATGAACCTGGCCCGGTGTTAGTTTTGGAGATAGGTGAGCACTTGGGTGATAGTGACCACAATTCAGTTATGTTTACTTTAACAATGGAAAGGGATAGGTGTATACTGCAGGGTAAGATTTATAGCTGGGGGAAAGGCAACTATGATGCAATTCGGCAAGATTAAGGATGCATAGGATGGGGAGGGAAACTGTAGGGCATGAGCTCAATAGAAATGTGGAGCTTATTCAAGGAACAGCTACTGCGTGTCCTTGATAAGCACGTACTGGTCAGGCAGGGAGGACGTGGTCAAGTGCGAGAGCTGTGGTTCACTAAGGAAGTTGAATCTCTTGTCAAGAGGAAAAGGAAGGCTTATGTTAGGATGAGATGTGAAGGCTCAGTTAGGGTGATTGCAAGTTACAAGTTAGCCAGGAAACACCGAAAGAGAGAGCTAAGATGAGCGAGGACGGGACATGAGAAGTCATTGGTAGATAGGATCAGGGAAAACCCTAAGCTTTCTACAGGGATAAACGAATGACTAAAGTAAGATTAGGGCCAATCAAGGACAGGAGTAGGAGTGTGTGTGTGGAGTCCAAGGAGATAGGGAAAACACTAAATGAATATTTTTTGTCAGTATTCACACTGGAAAAAGACAATGTTATAGAGGACAATACTGAGAAACGGGCTACTAGACTAGATGGGATTGAGGTTCACAAGAGGGAGGTGTTAGCAATTCTGGAAAATGTGAAAATAGATAAATCCCCAGAGCCGGATGGGATTTATCCTGGGATTCTCTGGGAAGCCAGAGAGGAGATTGTCGAGCCTTTGGCTTTGGTCTTTATATTGTCATTGTCTACAGGAACAGTGCCAGAAGACTGGAGGATAGCAAATGTTGTCCCGTTGCTCAAGAAGGGGAGTAGAGACAACCCTGGTAATTATAGACCAGTGAGGCTTACTTCGGTTATGGGTAAAGTGTTGGAACAGTCTTATAAGAGAGAGGATTTATAATCATCTCGATAGGAATAAGTTGATTAGGGATAGTCAACATGGTTTTGTGAAGGGGGGTCGTGACTCACAAAACGTATTGAGTTCTTTGAGAAGTGACAAAACAGGTGGATGAGGGTAAAGCAGTTGATGTGGTGTATATGGATTTCAGTAAAGCATTTAGAACATAGAACATAGAACAATACAGCACAGAACAGGCCCTTCGGCCTACGATGTTGTGCCAAACTTCTAACCTAGATTAAGTACCCATCCATGTACCTATCCAAATGCCGCTTAAAGGTCGCCAATGATTCCGACTCTACCACTCCCACGGGCAGCGCATTCCATGCCCCCACCACTCTCTGGGTAAAGAACCCACCCCTGACATCTCCCCTATACCTTCCACCCTTCACCTTAAATTTATGTCCCCTTGTAACACTCTGTTGTACCCGGGGAAAAAGTTTCTGACTGTATACTCTATCTATTCCTCTGATCATCTTATAAACCTCCATCAAGTCACCCCTCATCCTTCGCCGTTCCAACGAGAAAAGGCCGAGAACTCTCAACCTATCCTCGTACGACTTCCACTCCATTCCAGGCAACATCCTGGTAAATCTTCTCTGCACCCTCTCCAAAGCTTCCACATCCTTCCTGTAATGCGGTGACCAGAACTGCACGCAATACTCCAAAGTGCGGCCGCACCAGAGTTTTAGAACATAGAACATAGAACAATACAGCACAGAACAGGCCCTTCGGCCCAAGGTGTTGTGCCGAACATTTGTCCTAGCTTAAGCACCCATCCATGTACCTATCCAATTGCCGCTTAAAAGTCACCAAAGATTCTGACTCTACCACTCCCACAGGCAGCGCATTCCATGCCCCCACCACTCTCTGGGTAAAGAACCCACCCCTGACATCACCC
>NC_057745.1:30887237-30940644 GCF_004010195.1 Chiloscyllium plagiosum
CAAATCATTTATGTAAATGACAAAAAGTAGACGACCCAGTACTGATCCCTGCGGAACTCCACTTGTAACTGGGCTCCAGGCTGAATATTTACCATCTCCCACCACTCTCTGCCTTCGACCGGTTAGCCAGTTTTCTATCTAATTGGCCAAATTTCCCTCTATCCCATGCCTCTTGACTTTCCGCATAAGCCTACCATGGGGAACCTTATCAAATGCCTTACTAAAATCCATGTACACTACATCCACTGCTCTTCCCTCATCCACATGCTTGGTCACCTCCTCGAAGAATTCGCTCAGACTTGTAAGGCAAGACCTACCCTTCACAATTCCCTGCTGGCTCTCCCTAATCAAGCATTGTCTTTCCAGATACTCATAAATCCTATCCCTCAGTACCCTTTCCATTACCTTGCCTACCACAGAAGTAAGACTTACAGGCCTGTAATTCCCGGGGTTATCCCTATTCCCTTTTTTGAACAGGGGCACAACATTCGCTACTCTCCAGTCCCCTGGTACCACCCCCGTTGCCAGTGAAGACGAGAAGATCATTGCCAACGGTACTGCAATTTCCTCTCTTGCTTCCCACATAATCCTAGGATATATCCCGTCAGGCCCGGGGGACTTTGATAAGGTTCCCCATGGTAGGCTACTGCAGAAAGCACGGAGGCATGAGATTGAGTGTGATATAGCGGTTTGGATCAGAAATTGGCTAGCTGAAAGAAGACAGAGGGTGGTGGCTGATGGGAAATGTTCATCCTGGAATTCAGTTACTAGTGGTGTACCGCAAAGATCTGTTTTGGGGCCATTGTTGTTTGTCATTTTTATAAACGACCTCGATGAGGGTGTAGAAGGATGGATTAGTAAATTTGCAGATGACATTAAGGTTGGTAGAGTTGTGGATAGTGCTGAAGGATGTTACAGAGAGACATAGATTGCAGAGGGACATAGATAAGCTGCAGGGTTGGACTGAGAAGGGGCGAGTGGAGTTTAATGTGGAAAACTGTGAGGTGATTCACTTAGGAAGGAATAACAGGAATGCAGAGTACTGGGTGAATGGTAAGATTCTTGATAGTGTAGATGAACAGAGAGATCTCGGTGTCCATGTACATAGATCCTTCTAAGTTGCCACCCAGGTTGATAGGGTTGTTAAGAAGGCATATGGTGTTTTAGCTTTTTATTAGTAGAGAGATCGAGTTCCGGAATCATGAGGTCATGCTACAGCTGTGCAAAACTCTGGTGCGGCACTTGGAGTATTATGTACAGTTCTGGTCACTGCATTATAAGAAGGATGTGGAAACTTTGGAAAGGGTTCAGAGGAGATTTACTAGGATGTTGCCTGGTATGAAGGGAAGGTCTTATGAGAAAAGTTGAGGGACTTGAGGCTGTTTTCTTTAGAGAGAAGAAGGCTGAGAAGTGGCTTAATAGAGACATATAAGATAATCAGAGGGTCAGGTCGGCTGGACAGTGAGAGCCTTTTTCCTTGGATGGTGATGGTGAGCATGAGGGGGCATAGCTTTAAGTTGAGGCGTGATAGATATAGGACAGATGTCAGAGGTAGTTTCTTTACTCAGAGTAGTGGGGGTATGGAACGCACAGTCTGCAACAGTTGTAGACTCGTCAACTTTACAGGCACTTAAATGGTCATTGGATGAACATATGGATGAAAATGGAATAGTGTAGGTTAGATGGGCTTCAGATTAATTTCACGGCTCGGTGCAACATCGAGGGCCGAAGGGCCTGTACTGCTCTGTTATGTTCTGTGTTCTATGCTTACCTTACCTCCAGTAACATAAGAATCTTGGCGTGGATATTATGGCATTGAAAGATCCAACAGATATTTTTGACAGCAAACTATTACATTAAAAAACCTCACACTCACAGGCACATCAATATCTGGGCTAATATGAAGCTCTGAAGGTATACAGAGCAACATGCTTCTGGTGGCACGTCATGCCTCAAGTAATTCCTGGCAAGTTGGAGGTCGGGATCTTTATCTTCTCAAATCAGATGCCATGATACAGTGATAATATTACAAATGCATCTCTTCAAGGTATACTGTATTTGACTGTGAGAATTAACACAGCGTCAGGTAGGAATGGTGGAGTTGATGGTAATGAATGGATCAGGTAAACAGCCTTATCAAGTTGGCAGCCTGTAACTCATGGTGTGCTCAGGGGTCACTGCTGAAGCCTCAGCTATTCATAACCTATGCCAATGGTCTAAATCTTCCACTATGGGGAATGGTGACTGACTCAGTCAAAGTGACTGTGCAGCTCAGGAGGAACTAATGGGAGAACAACTAAGGGTTTGAGGGAGTGAATCAGATTACGCAAGGCTTTGTAGGTGTGCAGGAGAGTGGGAGAGAAATTTTGAGTGTGTGGAAGTGTGAGGGGAGTGTGGGAGGGAGTGAGCACAGTGTGTGTGCTTGTGGGCAGGTGGGGAGCAAGTGAGTGTGAGAATGAACACTGCAACTGAAGGAAACAGACGCTTTTCCCTTCCTAACTCCCCACAAAAATCTGTCCCGAAAGCAAGCCAGGATAAGGGGAAACGCCAGGCTGAAAGCTAACCTGTCTCTAAGCCCCATTTTCATAAAAATTTCACTGAAGCCATTTTGAAAGATTCACCACTGGAAGCAAAAGCAAGGCTCATTCAATTCCTGAACAGGATCACATCCTTTCCCTTTCCCTTGAGTAATGCTTCTCACTGGAAAATAAAATGTTTTATGAATTAGCTCTGCAGCTTGGCACTTTCAGTGGCAATTCTTGTCAGTTAATAACTTAATTAAATTGTCAATTTGTTGCTTTGGAATTGTGTTTTTTTTTGACAAATTTGTGTTTACTGCTGCTCCAAACTTTATCTTTCAGAAAGTCTGCTCACTGGCCTTCATTGAGTGAGGGTAAAGTTGAAATTCATCTGTTGAGAAGTTTACCTGGCACTTAGACTCACAGTCACAGAGTCACAGAGACACAGAGACACAAAGTCACACAGTCACAGAGACACAGAGTCACAGAGACACAGAGTCACAGAGACACAGAGTCACAGAGACACAGAGTCACAGAGACACAGAGTCACAGAGACACAGAGTCACAGAGACACAGAGTCACAGAGACACAGAGTCACAGAGACACAGAGTCACAGAGACACAGAGTCACAGAGACACAGAGTCACAGAGACACAGAGTCACAGAGACACAGAGTCACAGAGACACAGAGTCACAGAGACACAGAGTCACAGAGACACAGAGTCACAGAGACACAGACACACAGAGACTCACAGTCACAGAGACACAGAGTCACAGAGACACAGAGTCACAGAGACACAGAGACACAGAGTCATACAGCACAGAAACAGACCCTTCGGTCCAACCACTATAATCCCAAACTAAACCAGTCCCACTTGCCTGCGCTTGGCCCATATCCCTCCAAACATTTCTTATTCATGTACATGTCTGAGTGGCTGTTAAACATTGTAACTGTACCCACATCCACCACTT
Organism: Chiloscyllium plagiosum; assembly: GCF_004010195.1. Taxonomy (NCBI): domain Eukaryota; kingdom Metazoa; phylum Chordata; class Chondrichthyes; order Orectolobiformes; family Hemiscylliidae; genus Chiloscyllium; species Chiloscyllium plagiosum. The sequence goes on from NC_057745.1 coordinate 30,890,728, forward strand.
CCTCTGGAAGCTCATTCCACTCACGAACCACTCTCCGTGTAAAAAAAAACTGCCCCTCATGTCTTTTTAAAATCTTTCTCCTCTCACCTTAAAAATATGCTGTCTAGTTCTGAACTCACCCTCTCTGGGGAAAAGACCTGTGCGATTCACCTTATCCATGCCCCTCACGATTTTATAAGCCTTTATAAGGTCACTTCTCAGCCTCCTACACTCCAGTGAGAGAAGTCCCAGGCTATCCAGCCTCTCCTTATAACTCAAACCCTCCATTCCCAACAACATCCTGGTAAATCTCTCCTGCACCTTCTCTGGCTTAATAATATCCTCCCCATTACAGGGCGACAAGAACTGGACACAGGATTACAGAAGAGCTCTGATGAAGAGTCATCTCACCTTGAAACGTTAGCTTGCTGTCTCTCCATGAATGCTGTCTGACTCATTGTGATTTCCAGCATTTTTTGTTACAGTAGAGATTCCAGAATCTGAAATGAATTGCCCCTGCACTATCCGTGTGGCCTTTTTGCTTGTTGTCCGTGTCCTGACAGCTACACCAAATACTGGGAAATGTGCCTCACGTTTGCCGCTGTTGTTATCTGGCTACAATGACTTATATTTTCTCCATCATTGACGAAATGGCTTTTCTTTTTCTTCAAGAGATTGTTTGGAAAGCATCGATGAGCATTGAAGCACAACATGCTCCAGTGACCACTCAGACAGCTCAGCCTCTGAGGAATCACTCACTGTCCTCATCGCTATAAACTGATTGACTAGTTCGGGTGGATGTTGCCTTTAAGACAGCAGCTCAAGAATTCACTTTTACACAAAACTGATCCTCCAGAATTTTCCATAGATTTTAAGGGTCTCTCTCCTCCACTTCAGACAGTGCGAAAGTGTTGACACTGTTGGTGGGGGGGGGGCACGGTGGCTCAGTTGGTTAGCACTGCTGCCTCAGTGACCCAGGCTTGATTCCACCCTCAGGCAACTGCCTGTGTGGAGTTTGCACATTCTCCCTGTCTGTGTCTGTGTGGGTTACCTCTGGGTGCTCCGGTTTCCTCCCACTGTCCAAAGATGTGCAGGTCAGGTGGATTGGCAATGGGAGTTGCCCTGTAGTATGCAGGGATGTGCAGGCTCGGTGGGTTGGCCATGGGAAATGCAGAGATAGGGTAAGGAGATGGGTACAAGTGAGATGCTATCTGGAGGGTCGGTGTGGACTCAATGGGCTGAATGGCCTGCTTCCACACTGTGGGGATTCTTTGAATTGATGCAATTTCCATTGACTAACTTTGTTTTTTCGCTGGCTAAATCTAAAAAGCATTGCTCCATTTTCTGTTAAAAAAATAAACAGATCTCAGATAGGATGTCTGCAGTTTTCCAGTTCATGCTAAGGGATTTGGTAGTCACCTGCATGATGCTTTCTAACTGTTTCAAACATTATCAATGTATGAGGGAGTATAGTAGCAAAACAATAAGGTTATTCTATCCAGAGATTCAACAAGACAGCTGCTGTGCTCCTTTGATTTCATTTGGATTAGTTCCTTGAACTGCTTTCAGCTCCAGCTTCAGTTTTTTTTTGTGTCTGCACACTTTTGTTTGCAATTCGTACACTTTTCTTTCTGGAATGACACCTAAAGTTGGCTTGAAGGCCCTGCACCCTCTCTAACCCCACAGTCTGTACAGATCACAGAACCGGCCAGCACACATCCAGCTGTCACTGCTCAGCCAGTGCCGTTTATGGGGCAATGAAGGGTTTCCTGGGGTCCCAGGTAATTGTAACTTCTACACTAAATCAACCCTTGTCGAAGGTGTTTTCAAGGTTGCATCACCACCTGCATCTTAGGAAAGAAATCACTGCTGTTCACCATGACGCACTCTTGTGTTTTTGTTTAGATTCCCCCCAGTGTGGAAACAGGCCCTTCGGCCCAACCAGTCCACGCCGACCCTCCGGAGAGTAATCCACCCAGACCCATCTCCCTCTGAACTAATGCACCTAACGTTATGGGGCAACTTAGCAAGGCCAATTCACCTGACCTGCACATCTTTGGACTGTGGGAGGAAACCCATGCAGACACTGGGAGAGTGTACAAAATCCACACAGACAGTCGCCTGAGGCTGGAATCGAACCTGGGTCCCTGGAGTTGTGAGGCAGCAGTGCGAACCACTGAGCCACTGCCGCCATTATATTCAGAACTGGCTTTCTGAGACAGTATTGGTAATTAGCAGAGATTCAATTTGCTCGAAAATCTCCAATAAGTTTAAATATTAGAATCTGATAGTCTGCAGTTTCGGAGCAACTTCGGAACATATCCTTTAACTAGCATGCTGCGATTTAGAGCCTTAACGATTGCTGGTCACGTGCTATCAGCCTGGTCTTTTGCTCATGAGCGTACTCAGTTCTTAAGGCGATAACACAATAGCTGTTCCGTAATTTACTCCAGATCTCATTCAATTAGCACCAGTGGCTTCATTGGCTTCCTGTTTGATAGTGCCTAATTTAACATCCTCACTCTTTTTTGCAAATCTCTCCAACGCTTCCAATCTCTGTAACCTCCACGCCTCCTGCAAACCTTTGATATCTCTGCATGCCTTTCATGGTGCCTGCGCTTTCAGGCGTCTCAGTCTTAAAGCTCCGAAATACCTTCCCTAAATATCTCCACCTGTCTGCATCTCCTCCCTTTCCAATCAAGCTGTTTAAGATCACCCTTTACTATTATGTCAAAATGAAATAAAAAAAAGCTTTATTTGATTTTGCTTTTGTCAAGCACCTTGAGATGTTTTCCTACATTAGATGTTCTATCTTGGCATCAGCATTTCTTGCTAACGGACTGTTTTTCAAATGATAGGCATTCCACTACTCGTGAATATTTCCATGGCAAAGTGAATTAGTTATGTGACAACGTGACTGAAGGTCCTATGACGTATTTGAACTCTCACTGTGAGGTTGTGGGATTAACCTATTCTCTTTATTCCCAACACCTCCCCCATTCCAACAAAGCCAAAATGCTCTTTGAATAGCAAATCGCAATATCTGCGCCATTTATATAAAAAAAATGTTTATTTCCCTTTATGTAGGGAGCAATTTCCTGAATGTGACTGGGCTATTTATGAGGGCAGTTTTAAAGGCTTCCTTTCTGTCCCTCTCTAATTCCTTGTTTGCTTTACATATAAAATCCTCTCAGCAGTAAATTATTTAATTGCCCTGATTTTTACCGTGTGACAGTTTCGCCTGTTCATATCAGGTCTGTCTGGAGTGCAACTTGAGGTAAAAATCAAACAAGTCTTTACCAATCTCTTCATGAGTTTCCAAAAAAAAATTTGCAAATCCACGGACCAAATAATTCTGAAAGAGAACTGCTCTTACAGTTCAAGGAAGAACATGCTTGTGTGTTCTTGTGTTAACTGTTGACTGCTAGTCACTCCATTATATGACCGTTAACGAGCAGAGAGGTGAAAGGGCAATCGTTCATCTGACTTCATTAAATGCAGAATTATATGGAGTGAAGAGATTTTCTCCTGAGAGGAGCCCAAGTATACACTAAGTAGGCAATTCCAATAAAGATTCAGGAGAGAAACTTTAACCCAGAGAATGGTGGAGTTATCACAGGGAGAAGTTGAGCTGAATAATATTGCTGCATTTCAGGAAAATAAAGAAAGAAGGGAAAAAGGAACAGAAAAGAAAATGCATGTGGGATAAACCCATTAGCGTAGTCCACTGAATTAGAATGCTTCTTTTTTTAATGCTATATACTTCCACAGTTAGGTTAGATAACTTACAGTGTAGAAACAGGCCGTTCGGCCCAACAACCCTCCAAAGAGCAACCCACCCAGACCCCTTCTGGTAATACTAGGGGGCAATTCAGTAAGCCCAATTCAGCTAACCTGTACGTCTTTGGACTGTGGGAGGAAACCCACACAGATGCAGGGAGAATGTGCAAACTCCACACAGACAGTTGCCTGAGGTGGGAATTGAACCCAGGTCTCTGGCACTATAAGGCAGCAGTGCTAACTGCTGTGCCACCGTGCCACCCTAAAGTTTTGGAGGGGTGGGGGAGTTCAGGTGGCGGTTAATATCGCGGCGGCAGTTGGCTATGCAGAGGTCGAGGGCAGGTAGGAGGCCAGCACGGGGTGTCCAGGTGGATGGGGTGTGTTGGAGGTGGGAGAAGGGGTCGTCAGAGGGTGGGCGGGAGTCTTGGTTAAAGAAGTAGGCGCGGAGGCGAAGGCGGCGGAAGAATTGTTCGATGTCACGCCGCGGGTTGAATTCATCAATCCGGGAGCGTAGGGGAATGAAGGTGAGGCCTCTGCTGAGGACTGATCTTTCATCCTCAGGTGAGGATTTAGTAAGCCCAATTCAGCTAACCTGTACGTCTTTGGACTGTGGGAGGAAACCCGCACAGACACATGGAGAATGTGCAAACTCCACACAGACAGTTGCCTGAGGTGGGAATTGAACCCAGGTCTCTGGCACTATAAGGCAGCGGTGCTAACTGCTGTGCCACCCTAAAGTTTTGAGACATGGATGGAACAAATGTTGCAGCTATCAATCAGAATTCTCTGAAGCAATGAAAACAAGCTTTCAAGCCACACCATGGCAGCCTGAGGAAACACTGCCCCAATATGTTGAGCTAATCAATTGCTAATTGAAGATATAATGTAAGTACTCTGGCAACTGGAGATATTGCAAAGGCTGATGAATAATGCCCTTCTTCATACACTGAAGCACTTGGCTTCATTTTTAAAAGTTTATTCACGAGTTGAGGGCGTCGCTGGCAAGGCCAGCATTCACTGCCCATCCCAGATGGAAGTTAAGAGTCAACTACATTGCTGTGGGCCTGGAGTCACATGTAGTCTGGACCAGGAGTCATGGCCCACATTAACTCTAACCTCCCAGCCTGCCTCGATGCTCTGCACTTTGCCGACGGATCCACAGCGGATGCCATTTCCCTCACTCTGCACTCGTCCCTGGACTATCTGGATAACAAGAACGCCAATGTCAGGGTCCTATTTATCAACTACAGCTCTGCCATCAACCACCATTATCCCCTCCAGACTGATCTCAAACCTCCATGATCTGGGTCTCAGCTCCGCCCTCTGCAACTGGATCCTCAGCTTCCTGACCCACAGACCGCAATCAGACTGCACCTCCTCCACATTAACCCTCAACACAGGCACTCCTCAAGGATGACTTCTCAGCCCCCTACTGTACTCCATGTATACCCACGACTGGGTAGCCAAATCTTGTACGAATGCCATCTACATGTTTGCTGATGACACTGTTGTGTTAGGGCTGGATGTTATACAATTAGGAGAAAGTGAGGACTGCAGATGCTGGAGATCAGAGTCGAGAGTGGGGTGCTGGAAAGGCACAGGTGGCAGCCAAGGAGCAGGAGAGTTGACATTTCGAGCATAAGCCCTTCATCAGAAATAAGGCTTGTGGGCCAGGAGGGATAGATAAATGGCAGGGGGATGGGACTGGGGGGAAGACAGCTGGGAATGCGATCGGTAGATGAAGGTGAGGGAGAAGGTGATAGGTCAGAGAGGAGGGTGGAGCAGGTGGGAAAGAAGATGGACAGGTAGGACGGGTCAAGAGGGCAGTGCTGAGTTGGAGGTTGGGACTGGCATAAGGTGGGGGGGAGGGGAAATGGGGAACTGGTGAAATCCACATTAATCCCATGTGGTTGGAGCGTCGCAAGGCAGTGAATGAGGCGTTCTTTCTCCAGGCATCCAGTGGTTAGGGTTTGGTGATAGAGGAGGCCCAGGACCTGCATGTCCTTGGTGGGGTGGGAAGGACATTAGTAAACTATGTTAATGTTCATGCATCCTCTTATTTGGATTAAACCAAAAGATTTGTTTCTGTGCTGCACATCGTGATGACTCTATGACTTTAAGTTAGGAGCAGGAGTAAGCCACTTCACCCCTCAAGCCTACTGTCATTTAATCAGATCATTCCACACTCCTGCCTACCATCGATAACCTTTCACCTCCCTGATCTATCCCTGCCTTAAATATATTCAAATACTCTGCTTCAGGTAAATCAACTAGCCGTAGATCCTTGCTTTCTGTCTTACCCATTTGTTAAAAAAAGGAGTTGCTTTTGCATTTTTCGAACAGAACCTCACCTGGCTCGAAGGAATTTTGGAAAACTAGAGCCAAGTACTTCATTAGCCACTTCTTTTAAAAAGCCAAGGTTGAAGTCAATTGGGACCTATCAGCTTGTAGCTCCAACAGTTGGAACCTATCAGCTTGTAGCTCCAACAGTTGGGACCTATCAGTTTGTAGCTCCAACAATTGGGACCTATCAGCTTGTAGCTCCAACAATTGGAACCTATCAGTTTGTAGCTCCAACAATTGGAACCTATCAGCTTGTAGCTCCAACAATTGGGACCTATCAGTTTGTAGCTCCAACAATTGGGACCTATCAGCTTGTAGCTCCAACAATTGAGACCTATCAGTTTGTAGCTCTAACAATTGGGACCTGTCAGCTTGTAGCTCCAACAATTGGGACCTATCAGTTTGTAGCTCCAACAATTGGGACCTATCAGCTTGTAGCTCCAACAATTTGCTCACCATTGTTTCCCTGTTGATGATCAATTTGAGTTCCTCCTTCCTTCCATTTCCTGATTTAATACTTTGACTGTGATATTCCTGTTACAGTCTATCGTGAATACCTTAAATCATAAATTCATCCGTCAGTTCCTTATGTTACATTAATTCCCCAGACTCATTTTCTATAGGTTTCAATACTCACTTTGTTAAATCTTTCCTTTTTTTAAAAAAGCTATAGAAACTCTCACTGTCTAATTTTATACTTCTAGCCGGCTTTCTCCCATCTTCTGATGTTTCTGTCCTTTTTAATCGTTTAGTCATTCCTTTATTTATTTTCTGTCCAATTTTATGACCGACCAGGCATCATTAAAATGTAAGTTTCCTTCCTCATCCTTCACCTCTACCCAAAATACTTCCATATCCTGTTTTCCTGAAGGTCGGTTCTCCCTCTGTGTTGCGCTAATAACATCGTTAATTAACAGAGCAGCTTCATCACCTTTTTATATCTTCTGGTCCTTCCTAAACATCCTGCTCCCTTCAAGATTTAAGTCCCAATCTGTGACATCCTATAGCCATGTCTTTTATTTGTTTTATCAGTTTGTCTGTTTTGTTCGAGAGTTACATGAATTCAGACACAAAGCCTTTAGTTTTGTCCTTTTTTGACTTGTATAGCTGATAGACTTATCTGTTGCTTCACTTGTAGATAGATGTATTCTCTCTCTTTCCGTCATGTCCTATCTTTTACCTTACTGAGAACTCCCTCCTATTCCTTGATGTACCACATCTTCTCAAATTTGATTCTTGGCACGCACTATTTAGTTTAAAGGCCTCTCTCTCACCCTTTTTTTAGATTACAGATTACATTACAGTGTGGAAACAGGCCCTTCGGCCCAACAAGTCCACACCGCCCCGCCGAAGCGAAACCCACCCGTACCCCTACATTTACCCCTTACCTAACACTATGGGCAATTTAGCATGGCCAATTCACCTAACCCTGCAGATCTTTGGACTTGCTAACCACTGTGCCACCGTGTCGCCCACCCTTGTTGGATGACCCAGGTCCCAGCATGGTTCAGAGGAAGACCATCCCATCCCCAGCTCCCACAGTCTCCAGTACTGGTGCCAGAAATCAAAATCCATTTCTCTCAAATCACTCTACGATGCTTTCATCTCTTTCATTTTATTAATCTAATGATAATTTACATGTGACCGAGGTAATAATGTAGCGATTACTACTTCTGAGATTTGACTTTAAAATTTAGACCCGAACTGCTCATGCTGTCACAGTGAAACCTCTTTCCAAGCCGGCTGGTAACTATATGGACCATCAACAGTTCTCCTGCCCTTGTTTTTCAGCTTTCTCTGCAGCTCAGAGCAGATTTCCCAAACCCTGGGACCGAGTAGGCAAGACAGCCATCCAAACCCTTTCATTTGAATGCAAGAAAACTGTATCTGTTTGACTATGTGCTTTCCTAAGACCACCACAAACCTTTTGTTCTCTTGCTAGAATGGCTCCCAGTACCTTGGTTCCATAGTCAGTTTGCTAACCAACCAAACCTTTGGACTGTGGGATTTCTCTCCACAGATGCTGCCAAACCTGCTGAGCTTTAACAGCAATTTCCAATTTTGTTGTTGAAAAATATCCTCCTCATTAAGTGTGCAACCCCTGATTATGGGATGGATTCACCTGTGGGCGGCACAGTGGCACAGTGGTTAGCACTGCTGCCTCACAGCGCCAGAGACCCGGGTTCAATTCCCGCCTCAGGCGACTGACTGTGTGGAGTTTGCACGTTCTCCCCGTGTCTGCGTGGGTTTCCTCCGGGTGCTCTGGTTTCCTCCCACAGTCCAAAGATGGGCAGGTTAGGTGAATTGGCCATGCTAAATTGCCTGTAGTGTTAGGTAAGGGGTAAATGTATGGGTGGGTTGGGCTTTGGCGGGTCGGTGTGGACTTGTTGGGCCAAAGGGCCTGTTTCCACACTGTAATGTAATCTGTAATCTGTTTTAAAAAAATCTACTCTGCAACAGCTGACCTCAGCAGTTATATGAATAGGAAGGGTTTGGAGGGATATGGGCCGGGTGCTGCCTCAGAGCACAGGGACCGAGTTTCAATTCCTGCCTCAGGCGACTGCATGTTTGGAGTTTGCACATTCTCCCCGTGTCTGTGTGGGTTTCCTCCGGGTGCTCCGGTTTAGATTCATAGAGATGTACAGCACGGAAACAGACCCTTCAGTCCAACCCGTCCATGCTGACCCAATCTAGTCCCACCTGCCAGCACCCGACCCATATCCCTCCAAACCCTTCCTATTCATATACCCATCCAAATGCCTCTTAAATGTTGCAATTGTATCAGCGTCGACCACTTCCTCTGGCAGCTCATTCCATACACGTACCACCCTCTGCGTGAAAAAGTTACCCCGTTTCACCCTCTCACCCTAAACCTATGCCCGTTTCACAACATCTTTCCGATAGGAAGGAGACCAGAATTGCATGCAATATTCCAACAGTGACCTAACCAATGTCCTGTACATCCGCAACATGACCTCCCAACTCCTGTACTCAATACTCTGACCAATAAAGGAAAGCATACCAAACGCTGCCTTCACTATCCTATCTACCTGTGACTCCACTTTCAAGGAGCTCTGAACCTGCACTCCAAGGTCTCTTGGTTCAGCCACACTCCCTGGGACCTTACCATGAAGTGTATAAGTCCTGCTAAGGTTTGCTTTCCCAAAATGCAGCACCTCGCATTTATCTGAATTAAACTCCATCTGCCACTTCTCAGCCCATTGGCCCATCCTCCCACAGTCCAAAGATGTGCAGGCTAGGGTGAATTAGCCATGGGAAATGCAGGGTTACAAGGATAGGGTAGGGGAGGGGTGAGTCTGGGTGTGGCGCTGCTCAGAGTGTTGGTATGGACCTGTTGGGCCGAATGGCCTATTTCCACATTGTAGGGATTCTCTGATATGAAGAGGAAATGCTATCCTTCATTCAGGATCTAATTCTCTCAGTGTCGGCTTTGACATGACTATGGGCAGAAGCGAAAGTGAGAACAGCAGATGCTGGAAATCAGAGTCGAGAGTGTGGTGCTGGAAAAGCACAGCAGGCCAGGCAGCATCCGAGGAGCAGGAGAATCGACGTTTTGGGCAAGAGCCCTTCATAAGGAATGAGGCTGGGAACCTCAGGAGTGGTGAGTTAAATGAGAATGGTGTGGGGCTGGGGGAAGGTAGCTGAGAGTACAATAGGTGGAATCAGGCGGGGGTGAAGGTGATAGGACGGAGGGGAGGGTGGAATGGATAGGTGGGAAGGGAGATGGACAGGTCATGAGGATGGTGCTGAGCTGGAAGGATGGAGCTGGAATCAGGTAGGGGGAGGGGAAATGAGGAAACTGGTGAAAAACATGACTGTAGACATGTTTAAGGAAACGTTTAAGTGTCTCCTTGTGGGGAGCAGTGATCAGATGGGCTGAACGGCCTAACTCAGTGTCGTTTGTTTCAGTTTGATTCCATTTCAGGCGCTTCAAATTCCAGAACTGAAAGAGTGTTTCCAACTCCACCCCGAGACCAGTCCAACTTTAAGTCCTTTAACAAGGCGGCCTTTAAGTGCATGAAAACTGGTTAAAGTCCGGCCTCACCAAAGGCTGTGAACTAATTTTCTGATCATCAGTAATGACCTGGTGCTAATTGACTGGTGAGAAACATTCCTTCCTTACAAAGCTGCTGTGTGCTTCTTTCTTCTGAAGGTAACACCCTGAATGCAGGACATTGGCACATTGCCATTCATATCCCATGGGAGGAAAGGAGTTTGCAATCATCTTGTCAGCTGGTATTGTTTCACTCACAAAGGACTTCTTAGGGAGATAGCCCTCTTGATTTTTCCCCTTCCTCCAACCATTGTTTCCCTGCAGATGTGGGTTAATAGCCTGACACTGCAAGGGGATTTAGCCAGCCAGACTGAAGTAAATAAAAGGACACTGCGCTGAAAAGACATCGATGGAGAATTTGAGGTGGAATTGTGTTCGGAGCAGTTACCCAGATTTTACAAAGTGAGCTAGACTGGAGATTTAGGTTCATTGTCACACTGGATGTAAAAATGGGCTGCACAATAGCAGGGTGAAAGCTGGTTTTTGTTTCCTGGCAGGAATGTCATGGTGATTGATTATGTGTTCATGTCACCTTTGCACTTTCAGCAAAACCGTTCGTTTACTAAAGAGCACAAAAAGGGTGTCATTTTATCACAAGCTAAAGATTTAGGATTGAAAGGAACGGTTTATCTTCAAGATAATGAGCCCACTACAAAATGGCTGGTACACATGTCCCATGTGTTTCAAAACCAAGGACACAGGGAATAGCCAATGAGCGACAAATCTTCTCAAAACTCGCTAATAGCCAATGAGGCACAATCAAAATATTATGGGAACTGAGCCAAGATACTTTCAGTTGAGCTCAAGTTCGAGACAGCAATGTCTCTGATCCCAGCCCTGGATGAAAATTTGCGACAGCTTGCTTCACCTGTTTACTCACGGAGGATGGATCCAGCCTGCAGCTACCATCTTCCTTGCACTACAACCTTCATACAGCTTACCTGTGGTCTCCACCCGTGATTTCCGCCCGTTACAAAGGCTCTGCTAAAGCACTTAGACTCATAGAGTCATAGAGATATACGGCAGGAAAAACAGACCCTTCGGTCCAACTCGACTATTAATCTAGAAATTAATCCAAAATTAATCTAGTCCCATTTGCCAGCATTTGGCCCATTCCTGATGAAGGGCTTGTGCCTGAAGCATCGACTCTCCTGCTCCTCGGATGCCACCTGACCGGCCGTGCTTTTTCATATACCCTTCCAGATGTCTTTTAAATACTGTAATTGTACCAACCTCCAGCACTTCTTCTGCCATCTCATTCCACACACATACACTAAGCACTGCAGGAACAAGTTGGCCCTTAGGTCCCTTTTAAATTTTTCCCCTGTCACCCTAAACCTGTGCCCTCCAAGTTTGGACTCACCCACCCCTGTCTATTTACCCAATCCAAGTCCCTCATGACATTATAAACCCCTATAGGGTCACCCCTCTGCCTCCGACGCTCCAGGGAAAATAGCCCCAGCTTGTTCAGCCTCTCCCAATAGCTCAAATCCTCCAACCCTGGCAACATCCTTGTAAATCTTTTCTGAACTCTTTCAAGTTTCACAACATCCTTCCAATAGGAAGGAGACCAGAATTGCACACAATATTCCAACAGTGGCCTAACCAATGTCCTGTACAGCCGCAACATGACCTCCCAACTCCTGTACTCAATACTCTGACCAATAAAGGAAAGCATACCAAACACCTTCTTCACTATCCTGTATACCTGTGACTCCACTTTCAAGGAGCTATGAACCTGCACTCCAAGGTCTCTTTTTTCAGCAACACTCCCTAGGACCTTACCATTAAGTGTATAAGTTGCATTTATCTAAATTAAGTTCCATCTGCCACTCATCAATCCATTGGTCCATCTGATTAAGATCTAGTTGGGCTCTGAGATAACTTTCTTCGCTGTCCACTACACCTTCAATTTTGGTGTCATCTGCAAACTTACTAACCATACTTCATATGCTCACATACAAATCATTTTTTAATGATGAAAAGTAGAGGGCCCAGCACTGATCCTTGTAGTACACCATTGGCCACAGGCTTCCAGTCTGAAAAACAACCCTCCACCACCCTCTGTCTTCTACCTTCGAGCCAGTTCTGTATCTAAATGGTGAGGTCTCCCTCTGTTTCATGAGATCTAACCTTGCTAACCAGTCTCCCATGAGGAAGCTTGTCATATGCCTTACTGAAGTCCATATCAATTGCATCCACTGCTCTGCCCTCATCAATCCTCGTCGTTACTTCTTCAAAAACCCAATCAAGTTAGTGAGATTACACGCACAAAGCCATGTTGACTATCCCTAATCAGTCCTTGCCTTTCCAAATACATGTACATCCTGTTCCTCAGGATTCCCTCCAATTACTTGCCCACCACCGAGGTCAGACATTCCTTCTTAAACAGTGGCACCACGTTAGCCAACCTCCAATCTTCCAGCACCTCACCTGTGACTATCGATGATACAAATATCTCAGCAAGAGGCCCAGCAATCACTTCTCTAGCTTCCCACAGAGCTCCAGGTCTTGGGAATGTGTCCACCTTTGTGGACTTTAAGACATCTAGCAGTCGTTCTTTGTAACATGGACATTTTTCAAGATATCACTATTTATTTCCCCACACTTTATAACTTCCATGTCTGATGCAAAATAATCGTTTAGTATCTCCCCCATCTCCTGCGGCTCCGCCCATAGTCCGCCTTGCCAATCCTTGAGGGGCCCTATTCTCTCCTTAGTTACCCTTTTGTCCTCAATGTAATAATAAAAACCCTTTGGATTCTCCTTAACTCTATTCTCCAAAGCTATCTCATGTCCCCTTTTTGCCCTCCTGATTTCCCTCTTAAGTATACTCCTACTTCCTTTATAATCTTCTAAGGATTCACTTGATCTATCCTGTCTATACCTTACATATGCTTCCTTCTTTTTCTTAACCAAACCCTCAATTTCTTTAGTCATCCAGCATTCCCTATACCTTCCAGCCTTCCCTTTCACCCTGACAGGAATGTACTTTCTCTGGATTCTCGTTATCTCATTTCTGAAGGCTTTCCATTTTCCAGCCATAGCTTTACCTGCGAACATCTGCCTCCAATCAGCTTTCGAAAATTCTTGCCTAATACCGTCAAAACTGGCCTTGCTCCAATTTTTTTTAGATTAGATTCCCTACAGCGCAGAAACAGACCCTTCTGCCCAACAAGTCCACACTGACCCTCCGAAGAGCAACCCACCCAGACCCATTCCCCTATATTCACCCCTGATTAATGCACCTAACACTACAGGCAATTGAGCACGGCCAATCCACCGAACCTGCGCATCTTTGGACTGTGGGGGGAAACCAGAGCACCCGGAGGAAACCCACACAGACACGGGGAGAAGGTGCAAACTCCACACAGACAGTCGCCCGAGGCTGGAATTGAATTTCAACTTTTAGATCTGGTCTATCCTTTTCCATCACTATTTTAAAACTAACTGAATTATGGTCACTGGCCCCAAAGTTCTCCCCCACTGACACCTCAGTCACCTGCCCTGCCTTATTTCCCAAGAGTAGGTCAAGATTTGCACCTTCACTAGTAGGTACAGCCACACACTGAATCAGAAAATGTTCTTATACACATTTAACAAATTCCTCTCCATCTAAACTCTTTACACTATGGCAGTCCCAGTCTATATTTGGAAAGTTAAAATCCCCTACCATAACTACCCTATTATTCTTACAGATAACTGAGATCTCCTTACAAGTTTGTTTCTCAATTTCCCTCTGACTATTAGGGGGTCTATAATACAATCCCAATAAGGTGATCATCCCTTTTTTACTTCTCAGTTCCACCCAAATAAGTTCCCTGAATGTATTCCCAGGAATATCTTCTCTAAGTACATCTGTAATGTTATTCCTAATCAAAAATCCATTACCCTTTCTCTCTTGCCCCCCTTTCGATCCTTCCTATAGTATCGATACTCTGGAATTTAAGCTGCCAGTCCTGCCCATCCCTGAGCCATGTTTCTGTAATTGCTATGATATCCCAGACCCATGTTCCCAGCTATGCCCTGAGTTCATCTGCCTTCCCTGTTGGGCCTCTTGCATTATCAGTCCTACCGCGCACTCTGCTTTGTTCCTGCCTGCCCTGATTGTTTGACGTACTTTTCCCAACTGTACCAGTCTTAGATTGTTCTCTTTCCTCACTATCTCTCTCTTGGTTCCACCCCACTCCCACCCCTCCACGCTCTTAACTAGTTTAAATCCTCTTGAGCAGTTCTTGCAAATTTCCCTGCCAGTATATTGGTCCCCTTCCAATTCAGGTGCAATCTATCCTTCTTGTACAGGTCACTTCTAGCCCAGAAGAGATTCCAATGATGTATGAATGTGAACCCTTCTCCCAAGCACCAGCTCCTCAGCCAAGCATTCATCTGCATTATCCTCCAATTCCTATCCTCACTAGCTCATGGCACCAGGAGTAATCCAGATATTACTAGCCTCCAGGACCTCCTTTTTAAATTCCTGCCTAACTTCTTGTAATCTCCCTACAGAATTTCATCCTTTTTCCCTCCTATGTCATTAGCTCCAATGTGTACAACAACCTCCTGCTGGTCCCTCTCTCCTTTGAGAATATTCTGCACCCTCTCTGAGATCTCCTTGATTCTGGCTACAGATAGGCAACACACCATTCGGATGTCTCACTGGTGGCTGCAGAATCATCTGAGCATGCCTCTGACTAGAGAGTCCCCTATTCCAATCGATTGCTTGGAACCTGGCATATCCCTCATTATATTAGAGCGAATGTCTGTACCAGAAACCTGGCTGTCAGTGCTACATTCCCCTGAGAGTCCATCATCCCCCAACATTCTCCAAAACAGCGTTCTTATGTGAGATGGGGATAGCCACAGGATACACCAGCACTACCTGCCTCCCTCTCCTACCTTTCCTGGAGGTCACCCATCTACCTGACTACGTCTGCGGCTTATCTCCTTCCCTGCAACTGCCACCCATCACATCCCCTAGCCCCTGCAAATTCCTCATTGTTTCTAACTGCCGCTCCAAATGATCCATGCGATCCAATAGGATTCACAACCAAACACACTTCCTGCAGACATCAGTAACATGGAAACGCTTCGTGGAAGAGCACAACACTCTAGCAAAGTCCATCTTTACATCTTAACCATCTTCAGACCCGGAAAATAGCACAGTCTTACTGCTCTAAAGAACACTGCTCCAGGCTTGCTTAGTACCTATGCTTCTTATATTTATAAAGGTGAGTCAACAGACAGATCACAGTGAAAACATAGTTACAAAAAAAACCCACTCTACTCATTAATCTAGATTTACAGAAAAACCCAGTGAGGTTACAACTCAAAACAAGCCACTTAGCTGCTCCCATGCTGTGCGCGCTCCCACACACTGGGTTCTCCCAGGTCAGCTGTGCATTTTGCTGTTTATTAATTTTTCTTAAAATGAATGTCCAGCCAAACTTGAAAGCAAACAGCAGAGGCAGTTAGCTGTACAGGTTACTCTTGGATCAGACAGCAGTCTAGGTTTACTGCACTTTTTTTTTAAGTGCTATTTTTTGATCTTGTTTTTCCTCAAATTTGCAAAGCAATGCAACAGTTTGTAAAACAGTAATTAATGATCCTAGAATTCGAGGAATCAGCTCCAACTCTGAAAATACATCAAAAAAGGAGCAGTTTTTAAAGCTGCAATTTTTTTTTCCAGTCCTCCATCTTGGATTACCCAGAATCAAAGTGGACACTGGGCAATGGTGTTGCCTAGGCCTGCAGGGTCTGTTGAGGAGAAAGTGAGGTCTGCAGATGCTGGAGATCAGAGCTGGAAATGTGTTGCTGGAAAAGCGCAGCAGGTCAGGCAGCATCCAGGGAACAGGAGAATCGACGTTTCGGGCATAAGCTGTACAGGTTATTGAGGAAGGGCTTATGCCCGAAAAGTCGATTCTCCTGTTCCCTGGATGCTGCCTGACCTGCTGCGCTTTTCCAGCAACACATTTCCAGCTCTGCAGGTTCTGTTGGTCAGTCTGAAAAACGATGAGACCTGGGTTACAGAAACAAAATCAGAAATTACTGGAAATACTCAGCAGATCTGGCCGCATCTGTGGAGAGAAAGCAGAGTCAACATTTCGCGTCCAGTAACCCTTCTTCAGAAATGTACTGAAGCAGAGTCCCGGTAGAAGTATTCCAGAACTTGCTATCGGAAGAAGGGTCACGAGACCCGAAATGTTAACTCTGCTTTCTCTCCATAGTTGCTGCCAGACCTGCTGAGTTTTTCAAGCAATTTCTGATTTTGTTTCTGATTTCCAACATCCACAGTTCTTTCATTTGTATTTTACTTGGGCTACTCAGTCAGTCAGGAGAAAGTGAGGTCTGCAGATGCTGGAGATCAGAGTCGAGAGTGGGGTCAGGCAGCATCCGGGGAGCATGAGAATCGAAATTTCAGGCAAGAGCCCTTCATCAGGAATGTCAGCCAACTTGTGGCACTCTGACCAGTCAGAGGTAGCCAGTGCTGGCTGTGACGGGTGGTGTAATGAGAATGGAAATGAGGAGACAGCGATGTGTATTGTAATTTTACAGTGAAAACAGAAGTGACACGCAAGACATGTGATGAAAGGATGGAACATCTGTACAAGTGAGCGATGTACTTACAGGGAACAGTGCTAGGTGCAATTGTATAAATAAAAGCTTGCAGGATCTGCAGATGCCAGCTAATAGTCACTCATAGGATAGGAGAACCCACCAATAGTGACAGACCCCCAGTGGAGACCATCAAGCTCCCCAACGCACAGGATAGAAGCCTCAGAGTACCACAAACCAGTGAGATCCACTAAAACCATCAAATTCAGAGACTCATCAAATCACATGGTATCTGGCAGTGCCAGTTACTAACGTCGTCATTTTCAAAGCTTCATCATTGCCCCCTCCCCAATTCAATCGGATTATCCCAAAGCTACTGTTTCGCTCCATGATTCATGGCTATGTCATTGGCGCCCTTCCCTGTGTCTTCAGAAATTCCGTCCTTATTCCTCTCCACCTCCCTCTCTCCTTCCCTCTCTATCTCCTTAAAGATGCTGCCAGAAAACCTGCCTTTGTTTGAGCATGTAATGCCCCCTAATGTGGCACAATGTGTTTGGTTTGTTTGATTTCTGTCCCTTGGTAAGCACCAAGGCATTTTCTTTGCTACATTACAGGTGTCATACAAATGAAGGTTGTGGTTGGAACATCCCTGGCATTCACTGCTTGATCTGCCCAGATCAGTGTTGATATGGCAATGCTCAGGTCGAAGTGGAAAGGTTTGTTGATATTTTGGTGGAATCTAGCAATTACGAAGGAACACAGTTTCTCTCCACTGGCCTTGACAGAGTGGTTTAATCATAGAATCCCTACGGTGTGGACTTGTTGGGCCAATTGGCCTGTTTCTACACTGACCCTCTGAAGAGTATCCCTCCCAAACCCTTTCTCCTGACTAATGCACCTAACCTACACATCCCTGAACTCTATGGGCAATTTAGCATGGCCAATGCAGCTGACCTGCATAATATCTTTGGATTCTGGGAGGAAACCGGAGCAACCCCACGCAGACACGGGGAGAATGTGCAAACTCCACACAGACAGTCGCCCGAGGCTGGAAGTGAACCCAGTCCCTGGCACTGTGAGGCAGCAGTGCTAACTGCTGAGCCACCAGGCCATTTAGTTGGGTACATAACAGGTATGACATTCTATTCTCAATACTCCAACCACACCCATGATGAAAGAGATCCTCAAATATTCAACCGGTAAATTGCCTTCATCATACATCTCCTCTTAACCATCCTCCCTCACTGTTATGGTATCCTGATTCCAAATTTCAAGACGAGGATTCGGACATTGCAACAATCTCTGACCGTACTTACTAACCAGGGAGCAATGAGTAACTCCCTCAGACAGTACTGCAGTGCCTCTTACAGATACCCCGTTCAGAAAATCACCATTGCAGAAGGAGCATTGAGAGATGAGTGATGCCCACATCCCAAGAATGGATAAATGAATAAAAAACACTGACCACATCACTCCCGCTGCAGTCCCAAGGGGTAACTGAACTCTCCGAGTTGCTGTCTCTTAGATGAGGTGTTACACGGAGAGCTCTTTCTAGTCTAACAGGCTGTCTCTCAACCCCAATTTGACTGACGCTGAAACAAAGAACTGCAGATGCTGGAAATCTGAAATAGACGAGGCTGGAGAACCTCAGCAAGTCTGGCAGCGTCAGTGGAGAGGGAATGTTTCCTCAGTTCTGATGGGGAAAGTTAACTCTGTTTTCCCTCCACAGATGCTGCCAGATCTGCTGTGTTGGCTGATGATGTTAGTTGCAGAGCAGTAGCTCAGCGCACTTCCAAAGACCAATCCAGTATTTAGGAAGTGGTTTTAGAAGACTTGTTAAAGGCCTGTACAAACATTTTAAGCGACTCCAGGAATAATGAACAAGAAGTTCATATAATTGGCCATCTATTAACCTATCATGCAAAGCCAATCTAATTGATTCACCATAAATTACTGCCGATTTAAGAGCTCTTGTGGAGCAGTGGTAATGTCCCTGCCTGTGTACCAGGAGGCCCAGGTTTAAGTCCTACCAGTTGCAGGAGCCTGTAATCAATAACAATGCTCAAAAGATTGCATAGGAAATACCTAGAAATCTTAGTTTGTACTGTTTTAGTAATTTTTTATTTGAATATGACATATCGAAAAATAATATAATCAGATTTAGATATTTCTATTGATAGTTTTATGGAATTTCATTTACAAAACTGAAGGGTTTGGTAGAATTAACCTTTCATTTTATGGCTGGAGACATTCAGCTTGCATCAGTAAGACAGGCGGTCCTGGGTTGCAAGCAAGTTTTGTTTGTGAACCCGCTTACAAGTCAATTTGTACACAACTCAGAGGAAGATAAAGTTGATATTTGTAAGGACAGGAAACATTCACATGTCAATTCTTTAAAATTAAACACTGTACAGGATCATATTTGTAAGTTGGGAAACCCCAGTACTGCTCGAGACAATACCCAAGAGTTTTCAATGGATTAACCCTGAAAAACGATGCCAATGTTAGGAAAAATGATAGATTGAGTGAGCGAGTCTTAACTCTGGATCACCAAAGTCTCATTTAATTTACTGCTTGTTTCTCCTACTCCCAGGAACACTCATTTAAAAAGAACATGGCAACAAAATGGAATATTTTGTCCAGGATCTAGCCAGGGTCTTTAATTTTGTTACCGGCGATCAGGCGCTCCACAATATACGCCCCTGAGAATGCTCGATAATGGAGGATGGTGAAACTAAAATGGGAGGACCATATACAAGTGCATTAATGCATCCCACTACAGGAGTTACCATCTGGCAGCACACTGTCTGGCTCAGTTCCTGCTGCTTGATGCTCCGAAAATGATGCTTTTGAAAGTGGATGGAGGGTGGGCTGGGATCAGGCGATGGTCCATGAGCTGGTCCTGTGGGCACCTGCTTACTGTTTCTTCCTCCAGCACTGCCAGCTGGGTCTGCTCAGTTGCATCCTACCTCCCAACGATTGCCCTCTCTTATATCCCAAGCCACCTCAATCCCCTACCCCACCCCACCACCCCCACCCCACCAGACCAGACAGATTTAAGTCAGTAGGTGAAAGTGAGGACTGCAGATGCTGGAGATCAGAGTCGAGAGTGTGGTGCTGGAAAAGCAGAGCAGGTCAGGCAGCATCCGAGGAGCAGGAGAATGGACATTTCAGGAAATGTCCTCGGATGCTGCATGACCTGCTGTGCTTTTCCAGGGACACACTCTCGGATTTAAGACAATGCCAGCAGGGGATTGTCAAGCACCAAGGCACAGCCATTACTAGATAAGACCTTAAGACATAGGAGCAGAAATGAGGCCATTCAGCCCAATGAATCTGCTCCACCATTCAATCATGGCTGATATGTTTCTCAACCCCATTCTCCCGCTTTCTCCCGGTAACCCTTGATCCCCTTGATACTCAAGGACATATTTATCTCCATCTTAAATATACTCAATGACCTGATCTCCACAGCCTTCTATGGCAATGAATTCCATAGATTCCCCACTCTCTGGATGAAGACGTTTCTCCTTATCTCCATTCTAAAAGGTCTTCCCCTTACTCTAGTGTGGAAGAACTCTGTATTTCCTTGCAGACCTCTGGAGAGAAGTTTTTAAAAATGTTTTAGATAATTACTTGACTAGATTCCCCCACAGTGTGGAAACAGGCCCGTTGACCCAACAAGTCCACACCGACCCTCTGAAGAGTAACCCACCCAGACCCATTTCCCTCTGACTAATGCACCTAACACTATGGCAATTTAGCATGGCCAATTCACCTAACCTGCACATCTTTGGATTGAGGCTGTTCACCCACCTGAATTACCCCTGCCCAGGGCATGATGTCGCACACCCAAGAACCAGGAACAATCAAATGACCACGGTTATCTTGCCCCAGTAGAACCCCCTGAGAGGAGAGGTCACTGCTAGAATTACAAGGGTCCCTGGGGAGGAGATGTTTGCACCGTTGTCCAGGTTGTAACTTGGGGATATCACTTGAACCAGGCTGTCATGGAGGAGAAAGTGAGGACTGCAGATGCTGCAGATCAGGATGACGAGGTTATGAAGAACTGATGAAGAGCTTATGTTTGAAGCGTCGACTCTCCTGCTCCTCAGACGCTGCCTGACCGGCTGTGCTTTTCCAGCGCCACACTCTTTGGCCAGGTTGTGAGTTGGGAGAGCCTTCGATTGGAACTGGGAATCCAGTTTACAGGCTAGGCATTTAATGCCAGGTAGACCAAATGTGGGTAATATCACAATGATCAGCTACTTGAGGACTTCAATTAACCCATGGGGTAGATGGATGTTGTTTTTGAATGGGTGTAGTGCCTGATTTTTATGATGCTCCGTAACTGCCAACTCCATTTCCTTGAACCTAAAACTCTTGCCATGAATTTGAATGTGGCCATTGCAGTGGTGAGGTCCACATTCCCAGGACACTGAAAACTGCAAGAGAGCAGCAGAGCCTTTCCAATGCTGCATCATGTACATGCGACGGGTACTAATTGTGGATGAGGACGGAGCTTTGTGAATCTGTCTTCCAGCATAACAGCAGTCACTGAGAGACCATTGCCTGAGAGAAGCTCATAGAACTAACATGAAAGCTGTCAGATAATCTTGGCAAGAAGCTCTGCATTTAATGATCATGGACAGTGCATTATGTAAGATCATGAAATGGAGCACAATGAAGAGACAGTAAGTCACGAGCTGATTATCTGACTTTCTGCAGGTCTTAGTGTACAAGAACATGGAACAGTACAGCACAGTACAGGCCCTTCGGCCCTCATTGTTGTGCTGACCCTTTATCCTACTCTACGATCAAGCTAACAAACAAACTATATGGGTGGCACAGTGGTTAGCACCGCTGCCTCACAGTGCCAAAGACCTGGGTTCAATTCCCACCTTGGGCGACTGACTGTGTGGAGTTTGCACATTCTCCCCGTGTCTGCGTGGGTTTCCTCCCACAATCCAAAAGGTGTGTAGATTAGGTGAATTGGCCATGTTAAATTGCCTGTAGTGTTAGGTGCAGGGGAATGGATCTGGGGGAGTTGCTCTTCAGAAGGTCAGTGTGGGCTTGTTGGGCTGAAGGGCCTGTTTCCACACTGTAAGTAATCTAACCTACATACCTTTCATTTTACTGCTATCCCAGAGTGGATTGTTGCCAAACATAATACATTGAGAAGCAACCATTCTGAACACTATTATTCTTTGAGTTATCTTACAAAAAGTGGGAATAATCTCTTACTCAGAATGCAATTGTGTCCTTGGACAAGGAAGTTATTGGTTGTAATCTTGCATCATGACTCAGATGGAAATTTGTAGGTTCTCTCAATTGTTGACTTGTTGAGTTGACATGTTTCACATGAGTTGATCAGTTGGAGACTATCCTTATTTGACCACATCTATGGATTCATGAGCCAATCTCCTGATATTTTTCTGTGCCTATGTGAATATGGCTATGTGGTCAAGTTTTGGACTGAGGCCCCTAAATGTTCTTTAATTCAAAGTTTGTGAGAAGATTTAATGTTCTTTAATTGGCTACTCATTGATGGTGGGGTGTAAAGTTGACGATGATGGGTCTTTCCACTCAGAACGTGGTGGAGGTGGCTGGGTGATAGCTTCAGTTACAACACCATGCTACCTACTTATTCTCGCTTCCTGCCCCCAAGTTCATCCTCTGTGGGAGCACAAGGTCCTGGCTGACCGGTCAGGCCACAGAGTCTAATATCGAGACAGAAAGCGTTAGAGAAACTCAGCAGGACTGGCAGTATCTGTGGAGACAGTCACAGCCTTAACATTTCAAGTTCAGTTTGACTGTTCTTCAGAACACTCCTCAGTTCTGATGAAGAATTATATTGAACTTGAAACATTAACTCTGCTGCTAGGCCTGTTGAGTTTCTCCAGCCAAAACTGAAATTGCTGGAGAAAACAGGCTTTTCATATTAACTTTGTTTTATTCACACAAATGCTGACAGACCTGTTGAGTTTCTCCAGCAATTTCTGTTATAGATCGTAGAATCCCTGCAGTGCAGGTAGAGGCCATTCAGCCCATCCAGTCCACACAAACCAGCTGAAGTACATCCCACTCTATCCCTGTAATTCCCCATTTACCATACTTCAACCTAACCTGCACACTACAGAGCAATTTAGCATGGCTAATCCACCTAGCCTACGCATCTTTGGACTGTGGGAGGAAACCAGAGCACCTGTAGGAAATCCACGCAGACACTGGGAGAAAGTGCAAACTCTACACAGACAGTCACCCATGGCTGAAATTCAATCTGAGTCCCTGGCTTTGTGAGACAGCAGTGCTAACCACTCAGCCACCATCCCTAACATTTGCAGTATTTTGTTTGTCGTTAGAGTTTCCCCAGCACTTTATTTTGGTTTCTGGTTGTCAGCATTCATTACATTTTATCAAAATGTCCAATTGTCTCCAAACCTGATGGCCACTGAGATAACTCCACAGAGGCTGATATCCCATTACCAAGTCACCCTATATTTACACGTTCAGAGTACTTGACACTGGTCTGGCTTCCTCAGAGATGGCTCTCAGAGTGAGCAGAACCTCTGACACTCCTGTTTATGGTACTATTTTATAACAGAGTGGCACGGTGGCTTGATCGCTAGTATTGCAGCCTCAACCTTCAGGGGTCTGGGTTCAATTCCAGCCTTGGATGACTGTGGAGTTTGCACATTCTCCCCGTGTCTGTGTGGGTTTCCTCCCACAATCCAGAGATGTGTGGGTTAGGTGAATTGGCCATGCTAAATTGCCTATTGTGTTCAGGGATTTGTAGGTTAAGTCCATTAACCATGGGAAATGTAGGGATACAGGGATGAAGGGGGTCTGGGTGGGATTCTTGGGTTCATAGAAACTGAACTAACTATATAAATACAGTGGCTATGAGGGAAGGTCAGAGGCTAGGAATCCGACAGCAAGTAACTCACCTCCTGACTCCCCAAAGCCTGCCCACCATCTACAAGGCACAAAGTAGCAGATGGAGTTTAATTCAGATAAATGCGAGGTGCTGCATTTTGGGAAAGCAAATCTTAGCAGGACTTATACACGTAATGATAAGGTCCTAGGGTCTGTTGCTGAACAAAGAGATCTTGGAGTGCAGGTTCATAGCTCCTTGAAAGTGGAGTTGCAGGTAGATAGGATAGTGAAGGCAGCGTTTGGTATGCTTTCTTTTATTGGTCAGAGTATTGAGTACAGGAGTTGGGAGGTCATGTTGCGGCTGTACAAGACATTGGTTAGGCCACTGTTGGAATATTGCATGCAATTCTGGTCTCCTTCCTATTGGAAAGATGTTGTGAAACTTGAAAGGGTTCAGAAAAGATTTCCAAGGATGTTGCCAGGGTTGGAGGATCAGAGCTACAGGGAGAACAGGCTGGGGCTGTTTTCCCTGGAGCGTCGGAGGCTGAGGGGTGACCTTATAGAGGATTATAAAATCATGAGTGGCATGGATAGGATAAATAGGCAAAGTCTTTTCCCTGGGGTGGGTGAGTCCAGTACTAGAGGGCATAGGTTTTGGGTGAAAGGGAAAAGATATAAAAGTAACCTAAGGGGCACCTTTTTCACGCAGAGGGTGGTACGTGTATGGAATGAGCTGCCAGAGGAAGTGGTGGAGGCTGGTACAATTGCAACATTTAAGAGGCATTTGGATGGGTATATCAATAGGAAGGGTTGGGAGGGATATGGGCCGGGTGCTGGCAGGTGGGACTAGATTGGGTTGGGATATCTGGTCAGCATGTACGGGTTGGACCGAAGGGTCTGTTACATGCTGTACATCTCTATGACTCTATGACCTCAAGTCAGGTGGAATACTCCTCAGTTGCCTGGATGAGTGCAGCTCCAACCACACTCAAGAAGCTCAACACCATCCAGGACAAAGCAGCCCACATCATTGGCACCACATCCATAAGCACCAATTCCACCCACCAATGCTCAATATCACCAGTGTGTACTCACTACAAGACACACTGCAGAAATTCAGCAGTCATCCTTGGACAGCACTTTCAAAACCCACAACCTCTTCCATCCAGAAGGATAAGGGCAGCAGATACATGGGAAGACCATCCTCTGCAAGTTCTCTTCCAAACCACTCACCCAGCTTGACTTGGAATTATATTTCCATCCCTTGAGTGTCGCTGGATCAAACTCCTGGAATTCTATCCCCTAACTTCATTTTGGATCAACCTACAGCAAATGAACTTCAGAAATTCGAGAAGGCAGCTCACCACCACCTTCTCCAGGGCCATTAGGATTGGTTCAGGCAGTGATGCTCTCATTCCATGAGTTAATTTTTAAAAATGCATAATATCAAAAACAGAAACAGAAATTGCTGGAAAGGCTCAGCAGGTCTGGCAGCATCTGTGAAGAGAAGTCAGCACTAAGGAAGGATCACTGGGCCTGAAACATTTAAACTCTGATTTCTCTTCACAGATGCTGCGCTTTTCCAGCAACTTCTGTTTTCATTTCTGATTTACAACATTGGCAATGCTTTCGGTTTTTATCACACAATAATGAAGCAGCTTCTATAAATTCAACTGCTGGAACTTGTGATGGATGCAAAAAGTTCTGGTGATGTTGACAATCTGTTCAGGAAGTCATCCAGAAGGATCCAACACTACTTTATCCCACAGGGCCTTGAGGATGCCACACGCAGGCCACTGACAGATGGACATCCAGGCAGAGATATTTCAATAAATAAGGTTCTCCAAAAGTGACAGCTAGTGTAGACTATTCCCTGGCAACATGACCTTCAGGATTTTTCAGAACTCTAGGGGCAGATCATGGTGAGACAACGCCAGGATGCCACACACACAGTTCGCTGGAGTGACTGTAATGAGGTCAGCCAGATAGGCCATACAGAATATGAGTTCCCTGATTGGGGCCATTAATCTGGTCCAATCAGGGACTCCTGGCTGACAGATATCATAGAATCCCTATAGTGTGCAAGCAGGCCATTCGGCCCATTGAGCCTACGCCAACCCTCTGCCCTTGTCCTTCTGGATGGAAGAGGTTGTGGGTTTTGAAAGTGCTGTCCAAGGATGACTGCTGAATTTTTGCAGTGTGTCTTGTAGTGAGTATACACTGGTGATATTGAGCATTGGTGGGTGGAATTGGTGCTTATGGATGTGGTGCCAATGATGTGGGCTGCTTTGTCCTGGGTGGTGTCGAGCTTCTTGAGTGTGGTTGGAGCTGCACCCATCCAGGAAACTGGGGAGTATTCCACCTGACTTGTGCCTTGTAGATGGTGAACAGGCTTTGGGGAGTCAGGAGGTGAGTTATTTGCTGTCGGATTCCTAGCCTCTGACCTGCTTTCGTAGCCACTGTATTTATATAGTTAGTTCAGTTTCTATAAACCCAAGGATTTTCATAGCAGAAGGACATGAGTTTTACAGGTTGGGACTTTCAGCAGATGTGACTGAATTGCTGACTGGGGGGTGGCACAGTGGCTCAGTGGTTAGTACTGCTGCCTCAAAGCACCAGAGATCCAGGTTTGATTCCAGCCTCGGGTGACTGTCTGTGTGGAGTTTGCACATTCTCCCCGTGTCTGCGTGAGTTTCCTCCAGGTGCTCCAGTTTCCTCCCACCATCCAAAGATGTGCAGGTCAGGTGGATTGGCCATGCTAAATTGTCAACAGGATTAGGTGCATTATAGAGGCATGGAAACAGACCCTTCGGTCCATACTGACCAGATATCCCAACCCAATCTAGTCCCACCTGCCAGCACCTGGCCCATATCCCTTCCTATTCATATACCCATCTAAATGCTGTAATTGTACCAGGCTCCACCACTTCCTCTGGCAGCTCATTCCATACACGTACCACCCTCTGTGTGAAAAAGTTGCCCCTTAGGTCTCTTCTTTATCTTTTCCCTCTCACCCTAAACCTATGCCCTCGAGTTCTGGACTCCCCGACCCCAGGTAAAAGACTTCGTCTATTCACCTCTATAAGGTCACCCCTTAGCCCCTGACGCTCCAGGGAAAACAGCCCCAACCTGTACAGCCTCTCCCTGTAGCTCACATCCCGCATTAGTCAGAGGGGAATGGTTTACTCTTCAGAGGGTCAGGGTCAACTTGCTGGGCTGAAGGGCCTGTTCCCACTATGTAGGGAATCTAATCTAATGTAATCTAAACGCCCAATGTTCAACCAAAATAAACACACATCATAAATCAGATTGAAACAGATGACCTCAAGCTGCATTTTTATTTACTTTGTTTTTTAATACGACAGTGGCTGTGAACCTTTTAAAATTGCTTTTGATGATATTTGGATAGAAATAAATAGCTGTGATTGATCAGAAAGACCTCAGCTGTGATTCTGCAATTGACGTTACTCCACAGCCAGTAACCCTGTGAGATAATAGGAATTAGATTTCAGAGCTGAGGAACCGTAGATCCAAATAAAAGGGGAAAGCATGTTGATCTTAAGCTTCATTGGCATCCTTTGTTCTGTTATTCACAGGTGCTCACTCCCTGTAAAAATGATCGACCTGTTTTCAGTCAAATGTTCAGCTAACTGTGGATTATTTAATGGGGATTATTTTCTCTCCATGACAAATAAGGGGAGTATTTCTATTATGTTGCTGTGACCTCTACAAATCCCAAAGTCTTTTACATCCAAACAAAGCACTTTTAGAGTGTAATCACATAATTGCATAATGAAACGCTATTATAATGTCATAATAAAACATCATTGTAACACAATAATAAAACATTATAATGTCGTAATAAATGACAATCAATTAATGCATGACAAACTCTCTGACAAAAAGGGAAAATGGGATAATGAGCAGATTTTGGGATTCAAATAAGACAGGCAGACTAATGGAGTTCTGGATTAGTGATGCTGGAAGAGCACAGCAGTTCAGGCAGCATCCAAAGAGCAGCGAAATCGATGTTTCGGGCAAAAGCCCTTCATCAGGAGGCTTTCCAGCACCACTAATCCAGAATCTGGTTTCCAGCATCTGCAGTCATTGTTTTTACCTAATGGAGTTCTGTTACAGATCAGACGTAATCCAGCTCAGGGTTTAGATCAGAGTGGTGCTGGAAAAGCACAGCAGGTCAGGCAGCATCCGAGGAGCAGGAAAATCAACATTTCGGGCAAAAGCCCAACGTGGATTTTCCTGGTCCTCGGATGCTGCCTGACCTGCTGAGCTTTTCCAGCACCACTCTGATCTAAACTCTGGTTTCCAGCATCTGCAGTCCTCACGTTTGCCCAGTAATCCAGCTCAACAGACTCAGGGCTGAATAGCCTCAATCTACACAGTTCAGACTGCAGTTTGCATCCTTTCCAGCTCCTACTGAAACCAGTGTGAAATCTATGAATGTAAATGAAGAGTTTGGTTTCAGATTACAGATTACATTACAGTGTGGAAACAGATTACATTACAGTGTGGAAACAGGCCCTTCGGCCCAACAAGTCCACACCGACCCGCCGAAGCAAACACACCCATACCCCTGACCTAACACTACGGGCAATTTAGTATGGCCAATTCACCTGACCCTGCACATCTTTGGACTGTGGGAGGAAACCGGAGCACCCGGAGGAAACCCACGCAGACACGGGGAGAACGTGCAAACTCCACACAGTCAGTCGCCTGAGGCGGGAATTGAACCCGGGTCTCTGGCGCTGTGAGGCAACAGTGCTAACCACTGTGCCGCCGTGCCGCCCACAATATTATAGGAACGAATTCACCCAAACACATTCCCAGCAAGTGGGCTGCCTTCTGGGGCAATGTGGGGCAGAGACAGGATTACAATCCTGCAGCATTGATTCCTTGGCTCAGGATTCATTAGCAATGGGAATGCAGGATCAGTGAATTTATCCTTTTATTGAAGAAGCACAATAAAAAATCAAATGAATGCCCTAAATCCCAAAAACATTACATTGTTTTATTTTGATTCTTACACAAAAATGGGTTTGAATGCAAACTCTGAAGCCTAATATAATAACTGCTTGAAGTGTAGATTTCATATCTTCACAGTAGAATCCCTGAACCATCCTCAAAGCTGCTAAATAGCCTTGACCACTGATTTGGCAATAAGATGAGTGATGAATGAGAAAGTATAAGTTCTTAGAGTGGTTGAACAGATTCTACATCCACAACATCCATCACTACGACATCCATCGCAAACATATCCAAATGTAATTAATAGCACAGCAGGCAGCAGGTAGAGGGGAAACCAGTGCATTTTGGAAATCAGATGCACAGGGAACGGGAATTTATTTCTGTTCAAACATTGAGAATGATCTGTATCAGACCTGGACAACTTGCTTCAAATAATAAAAAAACAATGGGCAGCACGGTGGCACAGTGATTAGCACTGCTGCTTCACAGCGCCAGAGACCTGGGTTCAATTCCCGCCTCAGGCGACTGACTGTGTGGAGTTTGCACGTTCTCCCCGTGTCTGCGTGGGTTTCCTCCGGGTGCCCCGGTTTCCTCCCACAGTCCAAAGATGTGCAGGGTCAGGTGAATTGGCCATGGGAAATTGCCCGTAGTGTTAGGTCAGGGGTAAATGTAGGGGTATGGATGGGTTGCGCTTTGGCGGGGCGGTGTGGACTTGTTGGGCCGAAGGGCCTGTTTCCACACTGTAAGTAATCTAATCTAATGATTTCTTGATTCAATAAAACAGTTTGGGATTAAGATTGGAATTGACCCTTCATTGTGCACATGCTCACAATACCTAATTAATTACGGAAAGCACATGAACCTGTATGGTTTGTTACGTTAAATCATGCTTACATACAGACCTACGTGAAGTCTATTCTTCAGTAGCCTGCATTTTTTAAAGCCAGCCTGCAACTCTTAAAGTAAGACTGTTTTGTGACGATGAAAACTGCTGGAAAGAGATGAGCAAGAGACATAGAAACATAGAAGGTAGCAGCAGGAGGATGCCATTCGGCCCTTTGAGCCTGCTGTGCCATTCATCACGATCATGGCTGATTGTCCAACTCAACAACCTAATCCTGCTTTCTCCCCATAATCTTTGGTCCTAATTGCCCCAATTGTTATATCTAGCTGCCCCTTGAATACATTCAATGCTTTGGCATCAAATACTTCCTGTGATAATGAATTCCACAGGCTCACCACTCTTTGGGTGAAGAAATGCCTCATCTCCATCCTAAATGGTCCACCCCAAAGCCTCAGACTGTAACCCCCTGGTTCTAGACACAGCCATCATCAGGAACATCCTCCCTGCATTTACCCTGTCTAGTACCATGAGGATTTTAAAAGTCTCTATGAGGCACCCCTTCACTCGTCTGAACTCCAGCAAAATCAAACCTAACCTAATCAATCTCTCCTCATACATCAGTCCTGCTGTCCCCAGGACCAGCCTGGTGAACCTTTGCTGCACTCCCTCAAGCTCAAGAGCATCCTTCCTCAGAAAAGGGAGGCCAAAACTGCACACAATATTCTCGGTGTGGCCTTACCAAAGCTGCAACGACAGATCCCTGCTCCTGTATTCGAAACCTCTCACAATGAAGGCCAACATCCCATTTGCCTTCTTTCCCACCTGCTGCACCTACATGCTCACCTTCAGCAACTGATGCTCAAGGACATCCAGGTCCTGCTGCACACTCCCCTTTCCCAATTTACAGCCAGTCAGGTCATAATCTGCCTTTTTGTTTTACTTCCAAAGCGAATAACCTCACATTTATCCAAATTGTTCGGCAACTGCCATTATGTACCCACTCACCCAACCTGTCCAAATCACGCTGAAGGATCCTTGTCACAGTTCACCTTTGAACCCAACTTGGCATTATCTGCAAACCTTCAGATGTTACATTTTGTTCCCTCATCCAAGCCATTAATACACATAGTGAACAGCTGGGGCCCCAGCAGCAATTCCTGTAGCACCCCACTAGTTACTGCCTGCCAATTTGAATAAGACCCATTAATTCTGGTTCTTTCTTTCCTCTCGGCCAATCAGTTTTCTCTCCATCTCAGTACACCTCCCCCAGACTCTGGGCAGAAAGAGCACTGACAGTGGTACAACTGGATAATAATGATCCCCATATCAAATGCAATTCAAAGTTGGTGGGGGAGTAGGTCTTATGAGCCCGGGCCTCATCTACTCTGTTCATCTAGTTTATTTTCTTTCTTTCTCTCTTTTCTTTTTTTTCTTTTCTTCTCTTATTTTACTTCCCATTTGAGCAGAGTGCAGTTGCAGCAATAGCATCTATTGGTGACAGTGAGTAGGCCCAGCAGTGAGTAGGCCCAGCAGCGAGTAGGCCCAGTAGCGAGTAGGCCCAACAGTGAGTAGGCCTAGCAGTGAGTAGGCCCAGCAGCGAGTAGGCCCAACAGCGAGTAGGCCCAGCAATCAGTAGGCCCAGCAGTCAGTAGGCCCAGCAGCCAGTAGGCCCAGCAGTCAGTAGGCCCAGCAATCAGTAGGCCCAGCAGCAAGTAGGCCCAGCAGCGAGTAGGCCCAGCAGTGAGTAAGCCCAACAGCGAGTAGGCCCAGCAGTCAGTAGGTAAAAACAATGACTGCAGATGCTGGAAACCAGATTCTGGATCAGTGGTGCTGGAAGAGCACAGCAATTCAGGCAGCATCCGAGGACAGGCAATGCCCGAAACGTCGATTTTGCCTGTCCTCGGATGCTGCCTGAATTGCTGTACTCTTCCAGCACCACTGATCCAGCAGTCAGTAGGCCCAGCAGCGAGTAGGCCTAGCAGCAAGTAAGCCCAACAGCGAATAGGCCCTGCAGTGAGTAGGCCCAGCAGCATGGACTCAGGGAGACAGCAATGGAGGTAAGTTTGGGTTCCTGGTGGCGTCTGTGTGAAGAACATATTCAGGGAGGTAGGGGCAGAAGCAAGTTCAGGGGACCAGTACGAGATCTGGCAGCCTTTCCAGTGGTTACATCGATGTGGTGGGCCTGAAGCAGACTTGTGGTGGCAATGGAGTTATGTTTTGGGCTGGTTCGGTTACAGCTGTATTGGCTACTTGCGGCCACCGATGGATGCTTTTGCTGCAACCAAGTTCTGCTGAAGAGGGAAGTAAAATAAGAGAAGAAAAGAAATGAGAAAAGAGAGAAAGAAAGAAAAGAAACTAGATGAATGTAGGAGAAGGTGAGGACTGCAGATGTTGGAGATCAGAGCTGAAAATGTGCTGCTGGAAAAGCGCAGCAGGTCAGGCAGCATCCAAGGTAGATGAACGGAGGCCCAGGTTCATCAAGGGTACACAGCTGCAAGGGTATGAGGGGAGGTGAGTTGGCAGCAAAGAGGGGCCACATCTGTTCCAGTGGTAGCATGACAAAGGGGACTCATCTCCGTCCACTAGGCCCATGGCCTATGATGGAGCACTTAACAAGAAGGGCTTGTAAAGTTGCACACTTTCTTTATTTCTTTATTCTTCTGCCCTTGTATTCTATATTGAGGTTTATTTTCTGTGTGTTAAGATGGTGTTGGAGAGTGGCAAGATTACACAGCACTTTTCACTGTATTTTGTAACGTGTGACAATAAATAAATCAAATAACGTCAAATTAAATCAAATCAAATCTGATCAGATCAGACCTGATCAGATCTGATCAGACCAGACCAGACCAGATGAGATCAGACCTGACCAGATCAGACCAGATCAGGTCAGACCAGACCAAATCAGACCAGACCAGACCAGACCTGATCAGATCTAATCAGACCAGACCAGTTCAGACCAGACCAGACCAGACCAGACCAGATGAGATCAGACCTGACCAGATCAGACCAGATCAGGTCAGACCAGACCAAATCAGACCAGACCAGACCAGACCTGATCAGATCTAATCAGACCAGACCAGTTCAGACCAGACCAGACCAGACCAGACCAGATGAGATCAGACCTGACCAGACCAGACCAGATCAGATCAGATCAGACCAGACCAGACCAGATCAGACCAGACCAGACCAGATCAGACCTGACCAGACCAGACCAGATCAGATCAGACCTGATCAGATCTGATCAGACCAGACCAGATCAGATCAGACCAGACCAGATGAGATCAGACCTGACCAGACCAGACCAGATCAGATCAGACCTGACCAGATCAGACCTGACCAGATCAGACCAGACCAGATCAGACCAGACCAGATCAGACTAAACCAGACTAGATCAGACCAGACCAGACCAGACCAAATCAGACCAGACCAGACCAGACCAGATCAGACCTGATCAGATCTAATCAGACCAGACCAGTTCAGACCAGACCAGACCAGACCAGATGAGATCAGACCTGACCAGACCAGACCAGATCAGACCAGACCAGATGAGATCAGACCTGACCAGACCAGACCAGACCAGATCAGACCAGACCAGATCAGACCAGATCAGACTAGGCCAGATCAGACTAGGCCAGATCAGATCAGACCAGACCAGTGCAGACCAGTGCAGGAGGAAAGAGGTCTTTTTTTCTCTCAGGTGGCCGGGAAGTCCTCCATTCAGCCTCGACAAAGAGAGTGGGAAATGATAGACATCAGAGTCAATGCTAATGGCCTACAGCAGAGAAACTGGATGTAATGCCACAAAAATAATCTCATTATGAGGGAGTATTTTCATGTGTCATATCCTTACAGATGAACAGCTGTCCTCATCCACTGCTCCATCCACAACACACCTGATTCACTCAACCAGCAACAACCTCTTTCAACCCAGCTTCATAGCTTCACCTCAGTTTTACATTCCAAGCACCATGTAAGCCTCACGTACAGCTACAGATCATCCTGAGCTCAGTTGGCAGCACATTTGCCACAGAAACAGAAGGTCTCAGATTCAAGGCACACTTCAGGGTAGAACACAAAGACCAAGGCTGGCACTGCAGGAGGAGTGCTGCGCTGGCATCATTCAGATCAGGCATTAAACTGAGATGCCACCTACCTGTCCAAGTGAGATATAAAAGATGCGTTGACCTTTGAAGATGCTATCCTAGTGTCCTGAACTAAATGAATCCTTCAAGCAGCATGGAAATAAAACAGATGTTATCTGGTTAATATCAGGTTATGGTTTGGAGGAGTTTGTTAAATGCAAATTAGCAAGATGGGGGACATGACATCAGTGCCCATCATCGACATTAAGCTAACTGATTCCAGATGGATATAGCTACTAGACTAGATGCATCTATCTGTTGCAGATGCATCTGTTAACATCAGGTGTTGATAACAATGAGCAATGCACAATTCTTGGGAAGGTGAACTCCTTTAGTTCAATGAAAATTGCATGAGGGCATACCAGGAGCAGCACCAGACATTAGTAAAAATGAGGTTTCAGCCTGGTGAAGCTACCAAACAGGACTACGTGTGTGTCAGACAGCACAAGCAGCAAGTGATAGATGGACCTAAGCAATCCAACACCCAGCAGATCAGATGTAAGCTCTGCGGTCCTGCCACATCCAATCGTGAATGGTTTTGGAAATTAACCAAATCACTGGAGGAGGAGGAGGCACCACAAAATTCTCCATCCTCAATGCTGGAGGAGCCCAGCATATCAGTGCAAAAGATAAGGTTAAAGCTTGATCCATCTCGGCCTCCTCCAGTGGTCCCCAGCATTACAGATACTAGTCTGTAGCCAATTCGATTCACTCCACGTGATAGTAGTTGGAAGGCACAAGAAACTATGAAGGCTGAGGGCCCTGACAACATTCCTGCAATAGTACTGACGATTTGTGCTCTGGAACTTTCTGTACCCGATCAAGCTGTCCCAATACAGTTACAAGACTGGCATATACCCGACAATGTGGAAAATTGCCCAGGTATGTCCAGTCCACAAAAACCAGGAAAAATCCAATCTGCCAATTACCATCCCATCGTCTACTCTCAACCATCAGTAAAGTGATGGAAGGTGTCACCAACAGCGCTATCAAGCAGCACCTGGTCAGTAATAACCTGCTCAGTGACGCCCAGTTTGGGTTCCCCCAGGGCCACTCAGCTCCTGATCTCATCACAGCCTTGGGTCAAACATGGACAAAAGAGCTGGATTCCAGAGGGGAGGGGAGAGGGACAGCCCTTGACACCAAGGCCACATTCAACCAAGTGTGGCATCAAGGATAAAACTGAAATGTTAGAACATGGATCAGCACAGCCCTTTGGCCCACCACATCTGTGCCAAACATGATCCCATGCCAAACTAATCTCAGCTGCCTGTACATGGGTCTGTATCTCTCTATTGTCTGCCTGCTCATGCATATGTCTAAATACTGTATAAACTTTGTTATCATACCTGCTCCTATCTGGCAGCGGGTTCCAGACAACCATTTTCCTCATTCATCTCCTTCAAACTTTAAACCTATGCGCTCTGTCATTTGACATTTCCACCCTGGGAAAGACTCTGACTATCCATCCTATTCAGGCCTCTCATAATTCTATACACTTCTATCAGGTCACCCCCCTCGACCTCTGACACTCCAGCAAAAATTATCTAAGTTTGTTAGAGTCATAGAGTCATAGAGATGTACAGCATGGAAACAGACCCTTCGGTCCAACCCGTCCATGCCGACCAGATATCCCAACCCAATCTAGTCTCACTTGCCAGCACCCGGCCCATATCCCTCCAAACCCTTCCTATTCATATACCCATTTAGACGTCTTTTAAATGTTGCAATTATACCAGCCTCCAACACTTCCTCTGGCAGCTCATTCCATACCCATACCACTTTCTGTGTGAAATAGTTGCCCCTTAGGTCTCTTTTATATCTTTCCCCTCTCACCCTAAACCTATGCCCTCTAGTTCTGGACTCCCCAACCCCAGGGAAAAGACTCAATTGTCCCATCCACGCGCACAAAAAAAAGACCTTGTGATATTGGACACTCTCCCCTCACCTGGACCACTCTCTTTACTGCTAAATGTACCCAGGGATGTTGTGTCAACTGAGTGTAAATTATTGAAAAGGGACAAAGCATGTATAATGGCAGTAATACTGAGGACAGTTTAGTGAAAAAAACCATTACACGGCAAGTTATAAACAAATACTTTCTGGGCTATTTGGGTGACGAAAGAATTTGGAGCTTTTGGCAAGATAAACACGTGGCAAAATAACTGTGACAACAAACTTCTCCCGAGCTGCTCAGCTGGAGTTCTGTATTGAGCCCAACAACACAGTCCCTTTAACTTGACTTTCCGAGGGTTTAGGGGCTGAATCGAGCCAGAGTGTGAGAGTCATTGTCGAAAGCTCCTATGATCGGTCAGTCGTCAATTTAACGAGCGGCCATCTTTTTAGTCACAGCCAAACCATCTATTCATGGAGACAATGCCCGTCTTGTTTCAGCTTGGCTGGCCATATGGAAATGAGAGTTTCCCAGTGCTCCGCTAGTACCTCACTAATGTCACCCTGTGAAGCATTTAATTATCTTCTTGTTGTCGGACAGAGGAGCAGTCAACCGAATGCAATCTGGTAACCTAAACCCCATTGTCGCAGTGATGGCTGCAGTGTATAGATCCAGAGGTGAGAACTTTCAGGCTTCTCAAAGACAGGGTGAATGCTTTGTGGCCATTTCATCTGCCACATTACCGCCATACTGCTCGAATCCAAACAATCACTGAGTTTCAGAGCAGCAGCTTTTTTTTCTGCATAGCCATATTCACAATGCAACCATTCAAGAGGAACACCTCTGAGGCAAGACAGGGCAAGAAGGTCACGGTGGCTCTGACCCACAATATAAGGATTTAAAATTGGCAGGACCTTGCTAAATCTCTTGCCTCAGTAAGCTCCTTGATTTATGTAATAAGCAATGCAGAAGAAACGCTGTGATCGTAACCCATGTATCAGGCTTATTGGCCTCAGATAGAGTCTGTGAAACCGAAAGTCTCCTCAACAGCCAGAATGAGAATTAGGTGAGAGAAATACTCGGGGAAATGGCGTTGTATTCTGTGATTGAAATGAACATTCTCAGGCAAGTCCCTTCACATGGTGAGAAAGTCACAGTGTCATTATTTTGAGGGATAACGTGAATCAAAGATCAAGGAGATGATCAAATTTCTGACAAGGGTACAATTAATTACTAATGAAAGACAATCTCGAGGTGTACAATAAAAGCAGTCATTAAGAATCCTGGGATAAAAGCCACTCACAATGCCACATGTGACTCCAAGCACATGATAACACCATGTGGACTCACACAGAATTCTGCTTGGAGATACAACCTCTTTATTTTGCCTCTTTTTCAAAGATATAGTTTACTCTTAACGCCAGCTTTCTTTTCACTGCAGCTATCCCAAGCCCTATACATTTGGCTCTAATATTTCGCTTTGCACAAACCCAATTTTCACCTTCTGTGGGGTCACCGACACAAGTCCAGCAATACGAACAAAATCCAACCCCATTCCCGTGCCCAGAATACCCCCTCTCAGTGACAGATGTTTGCTTCAGATGGACCGGAGAGTAAGAGAGTACCTGATGATAATTGCAAGGCCTCCGTGTTTCTCTGATCTGAGTGGGTGTTTTGTGCATGAAGTTAAATGAAGGCAGTGAAGTGGAGAATTCCTCAGCAACACGAATCCCCAGCACCGAGATTCCCACACAGCTTGGGATTTGAAAGGGACAAAAAATACATTTCAAAAACAGCACTCACTGAAACCTTGGCAGTGTTTTGACCAAGACGTCACCACTGCTGCCCATACTGCAACGCTTTCAAAGCCCTCAAACTTGGCAAAGTCTCGCTGTTAAGGCTGTGCATCTGCTACAAGGTTTAAATTGATAAATGTGCATTATGTAACCTCTAACAGAATCCTGAGAGAAAACTAGATGACAGATTCCTATAAAGTCGTCTTTCCTGAATTGGGAAGCGAAATAAAAAGAGAGGCCTGCATTTACATAGTGCCTTTCAGGTTGTCCCAAAGCACTTTACAACATTTAAATTACTCCTGAAATGAGGTCACCTTTGCAATGTAGGAAACATGGCAGCCAACGTGTGCACAGCAAGATCCCACAAAAGCGTAATAAAGAACAATGACCAAGAATTAGTGATATTGCATCAGGATTAAGATGGGGAAGGACACTGGGCAGAGATCCCTTTTATTTTCCTCAGTATTCCCATGGGATTGCTTACTTCTACCTGAGAATACAGTTGGGGCCACAACTTTTGAAAAACAGTAGAACTGTGTCACAATGGGAAATGTATTCGAGACGCAATGTAACCTTGCTGTAAGTGCAACAGCAAGTTCCTGAAAGAGAGTTTCTGTCTCACTGCTAGTGAGATTACAATGAGGGGCTAGGATGGACCCAGAAGGACTCCCGAGGCAAATTCGTAATGGCTTACTGGTAGTTAGATTTTCACCGCTCAGTTACAGGGTTCTGGGTTCAAATCCCAGTCCAGGGCTTGTGCAGCCAAATCAAAGCATATTTTCCAGTACAATACTGAGGGAGTGCTGTGCAGTCGGGCATGCTGTCTGCCAGCTATGGTGTTAAACCGAGCCTCCAGCCAGCTGGTTGGTTACATGTAAGAGATCCCATGGCACAATTTCAAAGAAGACCAGAGGGGTCATCCAAATAGTTATTCCTCAATCAGAATTACACAAAGAGGTTATCTGGTCATTAGATTAGATTGCTTACAGTGTGGAAACAGGCCCTTCGGCCCAACAAGTCCACACCGACCCGCCGAAGCGAAACCCACCTATACTCCTACATTTACCCCTTACCTAACACTACGGGCAATTTAGCATGGCCAATTCACCTGACCTGCACATCTTTGGACTGTGGGAGGAAACCAGAGCACCCGGAGGAAACCCACGCAGACACGGGGAGAACGTGCAAACTCCACACAGTCAGTCGCCTGAGGTGGGAATTGAACCTGGGTCTCTGGCGCTGTGAGGCAGCAGTGCTAACCACTGTGCCACCGTGCCGCCCATATTGTCATGGTGCAGCTTGTGGGCAATGGCTGTCATTGGCAACAGGTCTGGCAACATCCTGAAGAGCTTTTGCCCGAAACGTCAACTCTCCTGCACCTCAGATGCTGACTGACTGGCTGTGCTTCCCCAGCACTCATACCTGTTAAAGTCCCAGTAGTGATTCACATGTGTGGGCTGCCTTTAGCCCTTCACCTTTTTATATATCATACCTTCTACCTTTGAATTTACTAAGTCCATTTCATTAAGACTCTTGTGAGGGTTTGCCTATGCTGGAGAAGTAGGTATTCTATACTGAAGCATTAATTAGCATTTCAATTAAAAAAAGTTCAAACATGAACTCCGTGCTCAACATCTACTGTTTTCTTCATATTTTTTAACAAACCAAGATTAAAGTTAACCCTAGAGGGAATGTTGCTTCTGTGCAGAACATTGGTAAGCAACATATGGTGCCTCTCAAGTGCCAGGCAGTGACCATCTCAAACTAGAGACAATCCATCCATCTTTCTTATTCAATGCATCACCACCGTTGAATGCCCATTATCAATATCCTGGGTGAGGGATTACCACTCAGCAGAAGCTGAACTGGACTAGCCATGTAAATATCGTCGTAATAAGAGCAGGTCAAAGGCTAGGAATCCTGTAATGTAAAACTCTCCTTCTGTTTCCCCAAAGCCATCTGCAAGGCACAAGCCCTGGGTGTGATGGAATACCCCCCACTTGCCTGGATGAGGGCAGCTCCAACAACACTCAAGAAACTCAACACCATCCAGGTCAAACCAACTCGCTTGATTGGCACCACATCCACAAACATCCACTCCCTCCACACCAACGCACTGTGGCAGCAGTGTGCGCTACCTACAAGATGCACAGCAACAACTCACCAAAGCTGCAGATACAGCACCTTCCAGACCAATAACTTTAACACAGTAGAATAGAATAGAATCCCTACAGTGTGAAAACGGTCCATTTGGCTCAACAAGACCACACCGACCCTCTGGAGAGTAACCCACCCAGACCCATTCACCTCCCCTAATACTCTACATTAACCTCTGACTAATGTACCTAACCTACACATCCCTGAACACTATGGGGTAATTTAACATGGCCAATCCACCTAACCTGCACATCTTTGGACTGTGGGAGGAAACTCACACAGACACGGGGAAAATGTGCAAACTCCACACAGACAGTCACCCGAGGCTGGAATCGAACCTGGGTCCCTGGCGTTGTGAGGCAGAAATGTTAACCACTGAGCCACAGTAACCCCCCCCCCTTCTACTACCTAGAATGACAAGGATAGCAGAGATATGGGAACATCATCCCTACAAGTTCCCTTCCAAGCTCTTCACCATCCTGACTTGAAAGCATATCGTCGCTGTTCCTCCACTGACACTGGGTTAAATCATGGAACACTTTCCTTAAACAGCATCTGGTGTACAAACTACACAAAGTGCAGTGGTTCAAAAAGATAACTATCACCACCTTCTTAAGGCCAATTAGGGATGGGCAATATGAGCTGGCCTTATCAGAGATACCTATATCCCTCCGATGGACTCAAAACAATTGCAATGTGTAAATTTAATTTTTCGTTGAATTAGGTTTCATAAATATCCAAATTGGTGAGAAACGAGGAACTGGAGAAGAACAAATTGGTTTGGATATGCACACGGACAGATCAACAAAAGGTACTAGACAATTTTAAGGTTGGCAAAAAAAACTGTTCCCCTGCATCTAAGGAGGACAAGAATATAAAGGGAAAGAAGTTACACTTTAGTTTTAGTTTGACCTTGTCTAGAATATTGCATTCAGTTTTATGGGATCAACATCAGGAAGGATATAGCGGGTGCAGATTGCAATAAGCAAATGGAATAGTAGTGTAGAGGGACCAGTTAGCTCAGCTGGAGAGATTGCTAATGTGAGGAGAAAGTGAGGTCTGCAGATGCTGGAGATCAGAGATGGAAATGTGTTGCTGGAAAAGCGCAGCAGGTCAGGCAGCATCTAGGGAACAGGAGAATCGACGTTTCGGGCATTAGCCCTTCTTCTGCTAATGTGTCCATCAGGTTAACACTGACAGCATGGGCATCGATTCTGTATGCCAGCTGTGGTAGAATCGAGGCAACTCCTCACACTTCCTGTAGTTAAAAAAAAAGCATCCTTTGTCCAAAATTAATCAACTGATCAGAATGCCCAAGAGGAAGGAGATGAACATGCAGCACGAATCTTCCCAATGATCTGGAGACCACACTAATAATCTTGAGAACATGACTTCAAATCAGGGTGAGGGCTGAGTTTGTGATACTTCCTCAGAGTGAGAACTGAGTTAGGGCAGGTTCCTCAGTGAGGGCTCAGCTAATCAGGGTTCCTCATTGGTAAATGTTAGCCTTTATTTCATGGTCTGGTCTCTGGTGTGGGACTTAATTCTATGACATTGTAACTCTCGAGACAAGAGTGCTGTCCTAATTGACAATTAAGAGAGATTGTCCAAAAGTACCTTCAAAACAGAGGCCAACAGACAGAGACAGAGTAGGCAGCAGAGTGGAGGTAAATAAGAAACTTGCACTGAGAGAATGAGAGACAGAGAAATTTAGAGGTGGAAACAGTGAAGAAGGTTATCTAAGATTACAAAGAGATCTGGATCAATTGGCTCAATGTGTCGAGGGGTGGCAGATGGAGTTTAATTTAGATAAATGTGAGGTATTGCATTTTAATAGAGGCCAACAGACAGAGACAGAGTAGGCAGCAGAGTGGAGGTAAATAAGAAACTTGCACTGAGAGAATGAGAGACAGAGAAATTTAGAGATGGAAACAGTGAAGAAGGTTATCTAAGATTACAAAGAGATCTGGATCAATTCGCTCAATGTGTCGAGGGGTGGCAGATGGAGTTTAATTTGGATAAATGTGAGGTATTGCATTTTAATAAAACAAGCAAGGCTGCACTTACACAGTTAATGGTAGGGCACTGAATAGGGTTGTAGAATAAAACTAGACGGCATATTTTGAGGTGAGAGGAAACTTTTGAAGGGCTATGGGCCAAACGCAGGCAAGTGGGATGAGTTTAGTTGGGAACATGGTCAGCATGGACTAGTTGGACCAACGGGTCTGTTTCCGTGCTGTATATCTCTATGACCCTATGACTTTAGTCCATATCTGGTCAGCATGGACGAGTTGGACCAACGGGTCTGTTTCCGTGCTGTATATCTCTATGACCCTATGACTTTAGTCCATGCTGACCAGATATCCTACATTAATCTAATCCCATTTGCCAGTAGTTGGCCCATATCCCTCTAAATCCTTCCTATTCATATACCCATCCAGATGCCTTTTAACTGTTGCAATTGTATCACCCTCCAACACATCCTCTGTCAGTTCACTGCATACATATACCACCCCCTGGATGAAAATGTTGCTCCCCAGGTCCCTTTTAAATCTTTTCACTCTCACACTGAACCTATGCATTCTAGTTTTGGACTCAACCCCGGGGAAAAGAGCTTTGCTATTTACCCTATCCATGTCCCTCATGATTTTATAAATCTCTATAAGGTCACCCCTCAGCCTCCGATGCTCCAGGGAAAACAGCCCCAGCTTATTCAGCCTCTCCCTATAGCTCAAACCCTCCAAACCTGGCAACATCTTTGTAAATATTCTCTGAACCCTTTCAAGTTTCACAATATCTTTCCTGCAGCAGGGAGACCAGAATTGCACGCAATATTCCAAAAGTGGCCTAACCAATGTCCTGCACAGCCGCAACATGACCTCCCAACTCCTATATTCAATGCACTAACCAACAAAGGAAAGCATACCAAGCACCTTCCTCACTATCCTATCTACCTGCTACCCCACTTTCAAGGAACTAGTTGGGCCGAAGGGTCTGTTTCCATGCTGTATGACAATAAATCTCATCTTGAATTGAGAAATCCAACTTGTTAACAAATGTCAAGGAAATCTGCTGATTTTGTCCATCGTTTTCGATGTGAGTCCTGCCCTATATCAACCCTTACGCGCTTTGCAGCAGGTCTCACAATATTCTCACAGTGAGAAGGAATTGGTAACAAACCCTGTGCCAGCACAGGCGCCCATGTCCTGGAAATGAGAATGCAAACAGATCACACCGAAAGTGAAACCAGATCACTGGATAAGCTCAGGCAAGTTTGAGAGAAGTTCACCAGCATTGTGGTTTGAGTGATGGCCTGTGGAAATTCTCACTGCTTAAAGTGACACACGATCACTTTTGCAAGCAATGAATCTTCCAGCGATGTCCCCCTGAGGAATCACAGACGAGAATTATTTCTGAGTAATTAAGCTTTTGTGTACTAGCACAGTACATAAGTCATCGAGTGCATTACACGACACCACTTCTGCTCAGTTCTTTATTTTCCAAAAGAAAAATTGATGGTTTAAGTGTAGTGTAATTTAATTACGAGAAAAGAGTTTTGTCCTGGAGGAACGATTGAAGGGACGATTAGAATTTCTTGGGGGCTGACGTGCTGTATGTTTCCATCTGTTACGTCTCCAAACTCATGCTCTGAAAATATGTTGCTGGCTGCATCAGTGAACAAGTGACAAAGAAAAATAATCTGCGCTCACAACTCAAAAGGAACTTCCTTGCTGCTGTGATCTCGGAGTAAGCTGTGGTTCTGGGATTGGGTAAATTTGATCTCACCCCTCCAAATCCCGTATTACTTGTGAGAGACACATTATGGAATCCCTTAGCTGGCCAGTAGGCCCATCAAGACCATACTGACCCTCCAAAGAGCAGACACATTCCCCCACCCAGTATTTCCCATGGCTAACACACACATCCCTGGACACTGTGGCAATTTAGCATGGCCAATCCATCTAACCTAGACATCTTTAGACTGTGGGAGGAAACCAGAGCACCCAGAGGAAACCCACGCAGACACAGGGAGAATGTGCAAACTCCACATAGACAGTCACTCGAGGATGGAATTGAATCTCGGTCCCTGGTGCTGTGAGGCAGCAGTGCTAACCACTGTGCCACTATGCCACCCCAGGAGGGCAGGATTTGTGGGTGGCACCAAAATTGGATCAGATGGTAAAGTAGGTTAAGTTATTTTATTTTGCATTAGGATTAATGCTCGGCACAACATCGTGGGCCAAAGGGCCTATTCTGTGCTGTACTTTTCTATGTTCTATGTTCTATGCTGATGGGGCTGACAT
The DNA here is from genome assembly GCF_004010195.1 of Chiloscyllium plagiosum. Classification (NCBI taxonomy): domain Eukaryota; kingdom Metazoa; phylum Chordata; class Chondrichthyes; order Orectolobiformes; family Hemiscylliidae; genus Chiloscyllium; species Chiloscyllium plagiosum. The sequence continues at coordinate 30,934,456 of NC_057745.1, forward strand.
GTCAGATTAGCTGAGGGTTCATGCATCATCCTACAAGGCAGTCAATTCGACGTGTTTAACAGCCTAGTTTTGGGAAAGTGACTGAAGCTGCTTCCAGTTTCCTGACATTACCCAAAATCGATGCCATGAAGTAAGATCAGTCTGATACCCAGGTAAGCGAACATTAATGGGTTTTATTAAACATAACATAGTCCATTAGAATGGACCGGAGGCAGTCTGTCAGAGACCCTACACATTCCGGTCCCAGCTTCACACTGAGTGACTCTCTACAGCAGAATGGCAAACCTTTTAACTGTTGAGCATCTTGTCCCCAGTGGGTTGCAACCAAAGCTACAAAGTTCTACCTACTATTATGATGGAGCAAGAGGAATTACCAATACCAATTCCAGCCTCTTGCCTGTCTACTTTGGATTCCAGGATCTTCAGATTTTTTGTCTCTGATCAAATTACTGGAGCCTCAGATGTATGGGACGTTATCCTAATTGTATTGGAAGTTGTTAAGTCCTCTGTCACACACTCTTCACACCCCCACATATACTCCACCCATCCCCTATGATCCATGGCCTCTTAAAGCCCATGTCAATGCAATGCAAGCTTATAACATCACCCACCCTTAACCCACCATTCAGTCCATACCAATTTAATGTCAACTCCTATTTCCTGCAGCCCTCCTTCCCCTTGTGTGAACTCATGTCTTCATCCAGGACCCTCCATGCTGGCTATGCCACCTCCATAGCTCCTCATCCTGTATCTCAGGGGACCTTGGAAAACTAGCAATCTTTACAAAGTAATACAGTTCTCACTCTTCCACACCTGATTCTTAAACATTTATTCTTGCATGGGACATATGTGTCATTGACAAATCCAACATTTGTGGCCAATTCATAACTGTCCTTGAAGCATGTAGCTGGTTATTTCTGGGGTGCATTTAAATGTCAACAACATTCCTGTGGGTCTGGAGTTCTCTGTAAGCTGCCTTATCAAAAGGACATTCGTGAACTGGGTGGACTTTTATGACAACTGATGATAGTTTTGTAATCACCAATACTGAGACTAGCTTTACGTTCCAGAGATCATTACTTAAATTCAATTATCACCTGACCAACGTTTCTGCAAGGAGAAAGTGAGGACTGCAGATGCTGGAGACCAGAGTTGAAAAATGTGGTGCTGGAAAAACACAGCAGGCCAGGCAGCATCCGAGGATCAGGAGAATCGACGTTTCGGGCATAAGCCCTTCTTCAGGAATGTTTCTGCAAGTCATTCACTTGCTCGTGAATACAAACTCCCAATCATTAAGTACATTCAAAGGCTTTAACTCCTCTCAAGTAGTTAATTTGTTCCAAAATCTATCAACATCTCTTTCAGAAACCACATCAAATGCGACTAATCCTTTAAGAGACTCTTGAAGCTGCCAATTAAACTGAGCTCAGATTCCCTTGCTAAGATAAAGGAAGCTTTTCAAACTCAGCCAAATGATTATAGTGACAGAAAAAAAAACTTTTCCCCTCCCAGCGCAAATGGTTTTAGCCAGAAATGGGACTTTGAATTTACCCAATGTCTGGGGCATTACCTTGAAAAAAATCCAAAACAATCGAGCGCTAATTCCTCCTTGTGTTAATTCCCCCACTAGGAATAATTTCTTCAATTCACTTTGTTGAATATTTTTGCCACTTTAAAATTTTGATCAAGTCGCTCCACAGTTTGTAGTATTCAAGGGAATATATATCAAGAGTTTCTCATGATTTAGCTTCTTAAAACTCAGTATTCACCCTGTCTACTCCTGAGTAGTCATGATTCGGTGATGCCGGTGTTGGACTGGGGTGTACAAAGCCTCATTGTAAATATGTTTGCACATTTGTAAAGGTATGCTTACTACGTGAATAAAAATGTCTGTCTAACATATTCAAAGTTAAAAATCACACATCACCAGGTTATAGTCCAATAGGTTTAATTGGAAGCACACTAGCTTTCGGAGCGACGCTTCACCTGATGAAGGAGCTCCACTATCACCTGATGAAGGAGCGTCGCTCCGAAAGCTGGTGTGCTTCCAATTAAACCTGTTGGACTATAACCTGGTGTTGTGTGATTTTTCACTTTGTACTCCTGAGTAGTGGAACTCTTGCATCAGAGTGCAAGTGATGACAGGAGACCAGGACCACGGAAGGTACTTAGTGAGTCAAAGACCAAAAAGGAGCAGAGGTATCTCTTTTCATTAGACACAGAGAGAGAACTGCTTACCTATAGATTGTGGGGCATCATATGGAAGAAGGTGAGGAGGCAGGGTCTCCATAAATTACCACAACCGTTATAGGGATTGAAACATGAAATCATGGAAAGTTAATGGCACTGAAAAATGCCACTCTGCCCATCATGTCTGTACCATGCGGCCTATCCCACTTTCCACACTTCATTCTCGAGTTTGTGAGACTTCAAGTGTCTATCCAGATACCTTTGAAATGAGTCGAGGGGTTCTGCTTCTGTGACCCTTTCAGGCAGTGAGTTCCAGGACCTCACCACTCTCTGGGTAAATGTTCTTTTCCCACTCACCTTTCTACTCCACCTTTTAAATCCATGGCCCCAAGTCATTGACCTTTCCGCTGATTAAATAGGCCCTTCCCAGCCACTGAGCCCAGGCCCCTCTGAACCTTGTACACTTCAAACAAACCTCCTCTGAGCCTCCTCTGATCAGAGGAGAATAATAGCCCCATATATTAGAACAAAAGTGAGCCATTTAGACACCTCCCCCCCCCCCGCCCCCCCAACAGTCCCAGCCTCCTCTACCTTTCAATGAGATGATGAGTTATTGCACTGGTGCTTAGCAGAGTGAAGGGAGATACGATCACAAGGTAGTCTTGATGTTTAAGAGTGGAATTGTTTTTTTCCTTTCATGGGTGAGTCCAGATCTGTTTGTACCATTGACCTGTTTGTGTTTTAAATTCCATATTCCCAACCATCCACTGACAAGCCTTGATTCTCATAATTATACTCATTAGAATATAGAACAATGAGGGTGCATCCTATAGAAACATATAAAATTATGAAGGGAATAGGTAAGATAGAAGCAGGGAGGTTGTTTCCACTGGTGGGTGAAACTAGAACGAGGGGGCATAGCCTCAAAATAAGGGGGGGGAGCAGACTCAGGACTGAGCTGAGGAGGAACGTCTTCACCCAAAGAGTTGTGAATCTGTGGAATTCCCTGCCAGTCAAGCAGTGGAGGCTACCTTGTGGAATGTTGTTGAGGCAAAGATAGATAGATTTTTGAACAGTAAAGGAATTAAGGGTGACAACAAATGGGTGGGTAAGTGGAGCTGAGTCCATGAAAAGATCACCAGTGATCTCATTGAATGGTGGAGTAGGCTCGATGGGCCAAATGGCCTACTCCTGCTCCTTGTTCTTATGCTCTTATTTTCTAACAAAAATCTACCTCGGTCTGCCTTCAAAATATTTAATGTCCCTGCTTCCACCACTTCTGAGTCAGAGTTCCACAGTTATATGAGAGCAAACAAATCGACTTTGCTCTGTCCTAAAGGTTTGGCCCCAGATTTTCAAACAGTCATGTCTCATTCTGGACTCAGCCGTGAGACAAGACATCATTTCCACTTCCAAATAGTCAAAACCATCTTGTGGTCATGTCACACTGCATTCTGCTAATTGCTAATGGAATAATTCCAAAATGGCCGCTTTATCCTCATAAGACAAAGGACACGTTTCAGGTATAGTCAAATCAACCTTCCTCTGAGGAAGGGTCACAGACCCTGAAATGTTAAATCTAATTTCTCGTCACAAATGCAGCCAGACCTGCTGAGCTTTTCGAGCAACTTCTGTTTTTGCAACTTTCCTCTGAATCACCTTCAATACTGTTGCATTCTTCCGCAAATAAGGTGAACAAAACGACATGTGGTCTTTGAGATGTGCTCTTACCAATGTCCTGTAAAACTGAAGCGTAATATATGTTTAGGATAAATTCCTCATGTAATAGAGTCATAGAGTCAAGGAGATGTACAGCATGGAAACAGACCCTTCGGTCCTACCCGTCCATGCTGGTCAGATATCCCAACCCAATCTAGTCCCACCTGCCAGCACCCGGCCCATATCCCTCCAAACCCTTCCTATTCATATACCCATCCAAATGATACTTAAATGTTGCAATTGTACCAGCCTCCACCACTTCCTCCGGCAGCTCATTCCATACAAGTAGCACCCTCTGTGTGAAAAGTTTGCCCCGTAGGTCTCTTTTATATCTTTCTCCTCTCACCCTAAACCTATGCCCGCTAGTTCTGGATTCCCCGACCCCAGGGAAAAGATTTTGCCTATTTACCCTATCCATGCCCCTCATAATTTTGTAAACCTCTATAAGGTCACCCCTCAGCCTCCGATGCTCCTGGAAAAAACAGCCACAGCCTATTCTGCCTCTCCCTGTAGCTCAAATCCTCTGTTCAGCAACACTCCTGAAGACCTTACCATTAAGTGTATAAGTCCTGCTAAGATTTGCTTTCCCAAAATGCAGCACCTCGCATTTATCTGAATTAAAATCGATCTGCCACTTCCCAGTCCATTGGCCCATCTCTCCAGATCCTGTTGTAATCTGAGGTAACCCTCTTCGCTGTCCACTACACCTCCAATTTTTGGTGTCATCAGCAAACTTACTAACTGTACCTCTTACGCTCGCATCCAAATCATTTATGTAAATGATAAAAAGTAGAGGACCCTGCACTGATCCTTGTGGCACACCACTGGTCACAGGCCTCCAGTCTGAAAAACAACCCTCCACCACCACCCTCTATCTTCTACCTTTGAGCCAGTTCTGTATCCAAATGGCTAGTTCTCCCTGCATTGCGTGAGATCTAAGCTTGCTAATCAGTCTCCCATGGGGAACCTTGTTGAACGCCTTACTAAAGTCCATATAGATCACATCTACTGCTCTGCCCTCATCAATCCTATTTGTTACTTCCTCAAAGTAGCAACTCAATCAAGTTTGAGAGACATGATTTCCCACGCACAAAGCCATGTTGACTATCCCGAATCAGTCCTTGCTTTTCTAAGTACATGTACATCCTGTCCCTCAGGATTCCCTCCAACAACTTGCCCACCAACGAGGTCAGGCTCACTGGTCTATAGTTCCCTGGCTTGTCCTTACCACCCTTCTTAAACAGTGGCACCATGTCAGCCAACCTCCAGTCTTTCGGCACCTCACCTGTGACTATTGATGATACAAATATCTCAGCAAGAGGCCCAGCAATCACTTCTTTAGCTTCCCTCAGAGTGCTCGGGTACTCCTGATCAGGTCCTGGGGATTTATCCACCTTTAACTGTTTCAAGACATCCAGCACTTACTCCCCTGTAATATGGACATTCTGCAAGATGTCACCATCCATTTCGCTACAGTCTTTATCTTCCATATCCTTTTCCACAGAAAATACTGATGCAAAATACTCGTTTAGTATCTCCCCCATTTTCTGCGGCTCCACACAAAGGCCGCCTTGCTGATCTTTGAGGGGCCCTATACTCTCCCTAGTTATCCTTTTGTCCTTAATGTATTTCTAAAAACTCTTTGGATTCTCCTTAATTCTGTTTGCCAAAGCTATCTCATGTCTCCCTTTTGCCCTCCTGATTTATCTCTTAAGTATACTCCTACTTCCTTTATAGTCTTCTGAGGATTCATTCAATCTATCCTGTCTATACCTTTTTCTTAACCAAACCCTCAATGTCTTTAGTCATCCAGCATTCCCTATACCTACCAGCCTTTCCTTTCACTCTAAGAGGAATATACTTTCTCTGGATTCTCATTATCTCATATCTGAAGGCTTCCCATTTTCCAGCCATCTCTTTACCTGCGAACATCTGCCCCCAATCAGCTTTCAAAAGTTCTTGTCTAATACCGTCAAAATTGGTCTTTCTCCAATTTAGAACTTCAACTTTTAGATTTGGTCTATCCTTTTCCATCACTATTTTAAATCTAATAGAATTATGGTCGCTGGTCCCAAAGTGCTCCCCCACTGACACCTCAGTCACCTGCCCTGCCTTATTTCCCAAGGGTAGGTCAAGTTTTGCACCTTCTCTAGTAGGTACATCCACATACTGAATCAGAAAATTGTCTTGTACATACTTAATAAATTCCTCCCCATCTAAACCTTTAACACTATGGCAGTCTCAGTCTACGTTTGGAAAGTTAAAATCCCCTACCATAAC
>NC_057745.1:30941074-30945590 GCF_004010195.1 Chiloscyllium plagiosum
AAATTCCTCTCCATCTAAACCTTTAACACTATGGCAGTCTCAGTCTACGTTTGGAAAGTTAAAATCCCCTACCATAACCATCCTATTATTCTTACAGATAACTGAGATCTCCTTACAAGTTTGTTTCACAATTTCCCTCTGACTACTAGGGGGTCTATAATACAATCCCAATAAGGTGATCATCCCTTCCTTATTTCTCAGTTCCACCCAAATAACTTCCCTGGATGTATTTCCAGGAATATCCTCCCTCAGCATAGCTGTAATGCTATCCCGTATCAAAAACACCACCCCCCCAATCCTCCTGCCTCTCTTGCCTCCCTTTCTATCCTTACTAAACAATAAGGTTTTTATATCGACTCATGGGCATCAGTGTCTGGGCCAGCATTTATTGTTCAGCCTAATAGCCCTTGAGAAGGTGGTGTTGAGCTGCCTTCTAGTACCACTGCAATCCATGTACTGTGGGTTGACCCATAATGCTCTGAGGGAAGTAATTCCAGGATCTTGACCCAGCCACAATGAGGGAACAGTGATATATTTCCAAGCCAGGATGGTGAGTGGTTTGGAGGGGAGCTTGATGGTGGTGGTGTTCCCATGTATCTGCTGCCCTTGTCCTTCTAGATGGAAGTGGTCATGGGTTTGGAAAGTGCCTTTTAAGGATCTTTGGTGAATTTCTGCAGTGCACCTTGTAGTTGGCACACCTTGCTGCTGCGAGTATTGGTGATGGAGGGTGTGTTTTTTTGTGGATGTGATGCCAATCAAGCGGCTGCTTTGTCCTGGATGGTGTCAAGCTTCTTGTCAACCTATGAGTATTCCATCACAATCCTGACTTGTATCTTGTAAATGGTAGACTGGAATGAGGTAATTTCCATTCCAGTTGAATGGTTGTGGGAGATCCAGTGATGGTAACACCATTAAATGTCAAGGGATGGAGGTTAGATTGTCTCTTAATGGAATTGGTCATTGCCTGGCATTTGTATCTTGCCACTTGTCAGCCCAAGCCTGGATGTTGTCCAGATCTTGGTGCATTTGAACATGGACTGCTTAAGTATCTGGACAATTGCGAATGATGCTGAACATTGTTCAATTATTGGTGAATATCCCCACTTCTGACCTTATGATGAAGGGGAGGTCATTGATGAAGCAGCCAAAGATGTTTGGGCCTAGGACACTACCCTGAGGAACTCCTGCAGAGATGTCCTGGAGCTGAGATGCCTGATCTCCAATTACCTTGAACTTTCCTATGTGCCAGCTATGATCCAACCAATGGAGTATTTGCCCCCGATATGCATTAAATCCAGTTTCACTCAGGGTCCTTGATGCCACACTCAGTCAAATGGAGCCTTGACATCTCACCTCACCTCTGGAATTCAGCTTTTTTATCCATGTTTGAACTAAAGCTGTAATGAGGTCAGGAACTCAACCTGGGCGTCACTGAGCAGGTTATTGCTGCACAGGTCCTGCTGAAAGCACTGTTGATGACATGTTTCATCACTTTCCTGATGATTGGCAGTAAGTGGCTGGTTTAGATTTGTCCTGCCTTTTGTTTACAGAACCAGGGTCGATCCCCTGGCTGGATGATAACGCTTGAGATATGCCAGGCCATGAGCTTGGGCAATTTTCCACATTGTTGGGTAGATGTCAGTGTTGTAACTGTACTAGAAGAACCTGGCTAGGGGAGCGGCAAGTTCTGAAGCACAAGTCTTCAGTAGCAGTGTTGGAATGTTGTCAGAGCCCAGTGCCTGTGCACTATCCAATGTCACCAACCATTGCTTGATATCAAGTGGAGTGAATTCAATTGGGTGAAGACTGGTATCTGTAATGCTGAGGCCGAGTAGTGGAGGCCAAGATGGATCATCCGCTTGGCACTTCTAGCTGAAGATTGCTGCAGATGTTTCAGCCTTATCTTTGTCCTGATATGCTGAGCTCTTCCATCATTGAGGATGATGCCTCCTCCTTCAGCAAGCAGTATAATTGTTCACTACCATTCACAACTGAATATGGCAGGTTTGCAGAGCTTAGGACTGATCTGTTGGATGTAGGATCACTTAGCTTTGTCCATCACTTGTTGCTTATGCTATTTGGTTATGCAAGTAGTCCTGTTTGGTAGCTTCAGCAGGTTGATGTCTCATTATTAGGAATGCCTAATGCTGCTCCTGACATGCCCACTTGTATTCTCCATTGAACCAGGGTCAATCCCCTGGCTGGATGGTAACGCTTGAGATATGTGTTGCTGGAAAAGCGCAGCAGGTCAGGCAGCATCCAAGGAACAGGAGAATCGACGTTTCGGGCATAAGCCCTTCTTCAGGAATCTGCCCGAAACGTCGATTCTCCTGTTCCTTGGATGCTGCCTGACCTGCTGCGCTTTTCCAGCAACACATTTTCAGCTCTGATCTCCAGCATCTGCAGACCTCACTTTCTCCTCAACGCTTGAGATATGCCAGGCCATGAGCTTGCAGATCATGCTGGAGTACAGTTCTGCTGCTATTGACAGCCCACAGTGCCTCGGGATGTCTTGAGTTGTTAAATCTGTTCAAAGTCTGTCCCATTTAGCACGGTGATAGGGCCAGATAACAGAAGGAGGTTATTTTCAATGTGATGGTGGGGCTTTGCCACTGTGGGATTAATTTGTGGGATGTGGGTGTCGCTGGCTGGGCCAGCATTTATTGCCCGTCCCTGTTTGCCCTAGAGAAGGCGATGGTGAACTGCCTTCTTGAACCACTGCAATCCAGCTGCAATGGCTTGACTCACAATGCCATCGGGGAGGCAATTCCAGGATTCTGACCCAGCAACAGTGAAGGAATGATGATATATTTCCAAGTCAGGATGGTGCTGAAACTTTATTGCTGGAACAGCACAGCAGGTCAGGCAGCATCTAGGGAACAGAAGATTCGACGTTTCGGGCACATGCCCTTCTTCAGGAATGAGCCAAGTCAGGATGGTGATTGACTTGGAGAGGAATTTGCAGGTGTTCCTATGCATCTGCTGCCCTTGTCCTTCTGGATGGGATTGGTCAAGGGTTTAGAAGGTGCTGTCTGAGGAATTTTGGTGAGTTTCTGCAGTGTATCTTGTAGATAGTACATACAGCTGCTACTGAGTATCAGTGGTAGATGAGTGGATACTTGTGGATGTGATGCCAATCAAGCAGCTGCTTTGTCCTGGATGGTGTCAAGCTTCTTGAGTATTGTTAGAGCTATACCCATCCAGGGAATGGGAACTATTCCATCACAGGCTTCGGGGAGTCAGGAGGTAAATTACTTGTGGTATTCTTAGGCCTGCTCTTGCAGCCACTGTGTTTTTGTGGTGAGTCCAGTTGAGTTTCTGGTTAATGATAATTCCCAGGATGCAGATAGTTTCAGTAATAGTAGCACCATTGAATGTCAAAGAGCAGTGGTTAGATTGTCTCTTATTGGTGATGGTCAAAGCCTGGCATTTGTATGGCACGAATATTACTTGTCACTTGTCAACCCAAGCCTGGATACGGTCCAGATCTTGTTGTATTTGAACACTGACTGCTTTAATGTCTGAGGAGTCGTGAACCGTGCTGAACACTGCGCAAACATCAACAAACATCCCCACTTCTGACCAAATGGTGGAGGGAAGATCATTGATGAAGCAACTGATGATGGTTGGGCCGAGGACATTATCCTGAGGATATCCTGCAGATATGTCCTGGAGTTGAAATGACTAACCTCGAACAACCACAACCATCTTCTAATGGGCCAGGTATGACTCCAACCAGTGGAGATTTTGACCTGATATCCATTGTTTCCAATTCTGGTAGGGCTCCTTGATGCTACACATGGTCAAATGCAGCCTTGATCTGAGTAAGCAGGTTATTGCTGAGCAATGCTGCTTAATAGTGCTGTTAATGACACCTTCCATCACTTTACTGATGATCGTGAGTCTCCATGAGAATTGTATGGCGGTCACTCTTACCGAAAGTGCCAACGTAGTGGAGGAGGGTTAATAGTGCAGACGTTGTTGTTGATGAGTTGGGTCAGAATCGATGGGCTCTCTTTACGTTATATCTCCCTATTCTTTTCTTATTCTTAAAACTATTCAAAATGGCGCCGGATCTTGGTGACAGTGGAAAAGCTTTTCACTGTGTTTTACTATAAGATACATGTGACAATAAAATCATTCATTCATTCAGAGGCTGGCACATTGGTAAGGATGAGGTTAAGTATGTTTTTCCCTCTTGTTGGTTCCTTAACTATCTGCTGCTGAACCAGTCTGGCAGCTGAGTTTTTTGAAGAAGTAACAAAGAGGATTGATGAGGGCAGAGGGGTAGATGTGATTTATATGGACTTCAGTAAGGCGATTGACAAGGTTTTCCCCATGGGAGACTGGTTAGCAAGGTTAGATCTCATGGAATACAGAGAGAACTAGCCATTTGGATACAGAACTGGCTCAAAGGTAGAAGACAGAGGGTGGTGGTGGAGGGTTGTTTTTCAGACTGGAGGCCTGTGACCAGTGGAGTGCCACAAGGATCAGTGCTGGGTCCTCTACTTTTTGT